>NW_022986430.1:0-47195 GCF_902500255.1 Thalassophryne amazonica
TCTCCTCTCCCTCCCCCTCTCTCTCCTCTCCCCCCCCCCGTCTTCACTTGTCTGTCTGTTCCGGTGGACGGATGAGTCTGTCTCTTTGTCTCTGTCTCTCTCCGTCATGCAGCCGAACAGCACTTCTCCTCCTCTCGGACTCGGACTCGGAGGTGTCTCGGTGCAGGAGGAGATCTCGCTGCTGAACGGATCTCTGAACGGCACCGCGGACGCGGACGCAGCGTCGCCGGGCAGCGCGGCGCTGATCTCCTCCATCTACTCGGTGGTCTGTTTGGTGGGACTGTGCGGAAACTCTATGGTCATCTACGTCATCTTCCGCTACGCCAAGATGAAGACGGCCACGAACATCTACCTGCTGAACCTGGCCGTGGCCGACGAGCTGCTGATGCTCAGCGTGCCCTTCCTGGTTACCGCCGCTCTCTTACGTCACTGGCCGTTTGGTTCGGTTCTGTGCCGCCTCGTCCTCAGCGTGGACGCCATCAACATGTTCACCAGCATCTACTGCCTGACTGTTCTCAGTGTGGACCGCTACATCGCTGTGGTGCACCCCATCCGGGCGTCCAGATACCGGCGTCCTACTGTGGCCAAAATGGTCAACTTGTGTGTGTGGATGTTCTCCATCCTGGTCATCTTACCCATCATCATCTTCTCCACCACAGTGCCCAACTCTGATGGCTCCATGGCCTGCAACATGCAGATGCCCGAGCCTGAGCACCGCTGGATGGCTGTGTTCGTGGTCTACGCCTTCCTCATGGGCTTCCTGTTTCCGGTCATTGCCATTTGTATGTGCTACATCCTGATCATCAGCAAGCTGCGGGTGGTGGCGCTCCGAGCAGGCTGGCAACAACGCAAGAAGTCAGAGCAAAAGATCACAGTGATGGTTATGATGGTGGTGACCGTGTTCATCATCTGCTGGATGCCCTTTCATGTGGTGCAGTTAGTTGGCGTGTTTCTACAACGGCGTGACCCTACGCTCAGCCAGCTTGCTGTGGTTCTGGGCTATGCCAACAGCTGTGCCAACCCGGTGCTGTATGTTTTCCTGTCTGACAGCTTCCGCCGCTACTTCCAGAGGACCCTGTGCCTCCACTGGATGGAGGGCCCAGAGGAGCACGTTGACTACATCGACTACTATAGTACGGCCCTCATGAGCCGCGGCTTCAGCCGACACGAATTCCAGCCTGAGAATGTAGAATCCGAGGTGGTGTTCCATAACGGGATGTGTCCGCCAATCAGGATGTCCAACTTGTAGCCCAAACTCCAAACAATTTTGTTTTGGTAGTTTTGATGATCTGAGGTGGTCAAATGATCACAAAGCTTCTTTTAGACTGTAGACCATCAAACTCACTGATCAGTCCCCCAAATGATTAATGACACCTTTTTTTTTAAAATGCATATTTCTGGTTTTCTAGACCAGAATGATCCATTTTATTTGGATCTTTAGTGTCAAGATGCCTTCTGACTTTTTATTTCAAGAGACATGTCAATAGGACAATAAGTCTCTGTTTCTCAAGGAGTGTTGCAAAGACTTTATGGAACTTTGTTCCGTAAAGTGACAACAACATACAGGTTTCTTTTTGAACCAATGACATTTGTGTGTGTGGCACCATTACAAATGCTACAGAGAAATTCAGAATACCAGTCTGGAATGAAAACATGCAGACTGTAGGAACTTCATGCTACCCTTTAAAAGTTCTAGTATACTAGAGTTCTTGGCGAACCTCTATTGTACCTGCATTAATGGTAAATATCCACCAGGTGGAGATATTGCTATATTTCAAGAACCTGGCATACAGGCTGCTGTAGGACACGACAACAATGACCAACCTAACATTAGTAGATAGGCGGACTGAGCTGTGACGACAGCCTTCTTTGAAGAAAATATCTTCACCAGCCAGACCTGGATTTGTTGAGCTTTACATGTGGACACGCATACGAACTCTCAAAGATATCGTTAATGTCTTCATGTAAATTAATTTCATCTAAATGTGTTTCGTGTTTCAAGTTGTGCAAACAAACTTTTCACATGTAGTCCTCTTATGTGTCTTTCGACTGTCCCTGGCTACTCCAGATCATTAGATCCAGTTGTTATTTGTCTCTTGGCTGCCCCCTGGCTGTTCAGGGGCAGATCACTTGTTCCCAAGTGGACTCCTGGCCAAATACAAATCAAATCAGGACCTGTTCTGCTTCACTTTTGAGGTCTTGCAGGATCAGGTGTGCACAGAGTGAGATGGTCGCTTAGTTTTTATATGCAATAAAGGGTTGAACTCCAATAAAGGGTTCAAAACATTTATTTCAGGTACATCACTTTGGGTTTAGAGGTAATCTGGGTCAGATGGGGTTTGTTTGCAATCTGCATGATTGTTTGAGTTTCTGTCTAATCTCATCAAACCTTGTTAGATGAAGGTCTGTTCCCAGACCTCACTGATCAGTAACCAAATTGGTTTCCATGAAACCAGAAAGCCTTTTAAACTTGTTTCAGGGTTTAAGTAAGTTTTTGGTACCAGTTAAACAGATTAACCAACATTTACGATCCAGTCTCACTACACCCTCTACTCAAACATATGGGATAGCCATCACAGAGTGGCAGCTATAGCCAGGTAGGAGTGAGTGAAGGGTTCACAGGGGGTCAATATTTAAAAATGCTCCAATCATATGTAGAAGTATTACATATTATCATATACCTATAAATGATACGCCAATATGATTGGATAAAATACTAAAGAATAAATAGCAATACACCCTTTTCGCAGATGGGTAATATTTTTCATACCACCCGAGTAATCAGCCAATCCGGACAGCGGAGCGGTGCCACGATGAAGAGGCGCGGTCAGAGGAACTGTGAAATACTGGTGAGTCACTATTAATAATTTCTTACGTGTCCAACCTCGTAGGTTGATCGTTAAAATTAAATTTGTTAGGTCATAATTATTTATAGGAAAACGTTCTATTTTTTTCTACTAAGGTTTGAACTTTGAGTGTTTACATGGGAGATAAAGGTGAGAAAATGTTAATGCCTGTTTGAGAAAAGTGTATAAAGTGTGTTGTGAGGGGTTTTACAGCCTTAAAACATCTATAATTATTGTAAAAAATAACACTGACTACTTCACAGATTTTGCCTATCGCGGGTTATTTTTAGAACGTAACTCCCACGATAAATGAGGGACCACTGTATATGATAAAATCGTTATCAAGTTGTTCACCAATGAATATGGATTTTTACACCCTTCAGAAAACCATACAACATTTATCATTCATAGGTATATGATAAAATTGTTATCAAGTTGTTTTACCAATCACTTGGTGAACAACTTGATAACTGATATTATATGTCTGATCATAGAGATTCCAAAAATTCATATCCATGACCAGTGGTGGTTCTACACTGAATTACCCCCTCCGAGTGCCCCCAACCCTACCCCCCCCCAAAAAATTAACAGTATTTTGCACAAACAGCCGTTTTTAATTATTTTATTATTTTTAATATTTTAGAAGTACCACTGCTGTTGCAATTGAAATTGACATAAAAAGACCACAGGCTGCAATATAACATCCATGAATTGCACATTTGAATGAACATGCCGATATTCACTTAACCTAGTTCTGCCAACCGGTCCCACATACCTCAGTTGTTTTAATATTAAACAGAATATAGTGTAAAATATAAAACAATTCATTGTATATTTTGTTATATTAATTATATATTTTGTTGAGCATGTTATGTGGTGGGGGTTAACAAAACCAGATTAAGTACATATATCTTGGAATTTGTTAAAGGGTACACTGCATCACATGCAGGCACACAAAAAAGTCCGATTTAAGCCACTTCAGCTAATAATGTGAACATAGCTCAAGTTCCTAACTCTCCTCACAAATAAGCAGGCTGTCTTTTCTGCAAACTTTTTTTTTTCCATGAGTGAGCAGTTTGTCTTCTCCGGTGAGATTCAAACCCATTCTTACACCCTGTCTGTCCGCTTTTAAATGACTTTTATTTTATAAACTGGCTGCCTGCCTCATCCTTCCTTCGTTTTGGTGCTGAATGATCCGCAGAGAAATGTGGTGCAGAGTTCTGGTTCTGGTTCTGTGCTGCGTCCTGAGTGAACTTTGCCCTGCCAGAGGAGATGCTGTGGAACCGGACAGCAGGATCTGGCTGAGATCTGGCTGAGCGGAGCAGGATGCTCCATCCAGAGCCCGAGCAGAGCCACAGATGGAAAACTAATTAGGTAGCAATATTAAAAAACCTCCATGGTAACACTTTAAAAAGTGTTGCTGGGGTGGGGTCAGTTATTGTCATATACCTCCTTAGTTTGAAATATGAAGTCCACAAATTTTGCAGTATTTTGTTTGACAGGACTGATCTACCTTTTACATATTTGAAATGATCACTTGACTTCTCTTTGATACAAGTGTCAGGACCCCAAAGACAGGACAAGATCTCAGGACCTGACCGCAGGACCCTTCCCCAAGGACCCCAGGGAATGGATCAGAGCCCAGATTGAACAAGATCTTACAGTGTACATAAACACAAAATGCCAAATTTTCCTCACACTCAATCTTTGCTTTCATGCAATAACTATATATATGGAAAAATAATGAAAATGCAAAGGATTGAAATTGTAGAAACTGTCCTATTATGTGCATTGTACATCATGTAAACAAGAACACAATATGACTCTATTAATCATCACAGACAAACTATATTGTTTTATAGTTTCTAATTCTCACCTTTTCATCAATATACAATGAGGTACTGTAGCTTCGAACCATTTGGCACGTCGAAACCTTGAGTCATATATTTCTCTAATTCTTTAAGCACCTAGAGTAAATCATGAAATTTTGCTCTCAAACTTAAACTAGTATGGATTTAAGGCAATTGTACATACATGGCTTTTGATCAGGATATGTCATTCAATGCGCATATTAAACAAATATGTAGGACTGCTTTTTTGCATTTGCGCAATATCTCTAAAATTGGAAAGGTCTTGTCTCAGAGTGATGCTGAAAAACTAATTCATGCATTTATTTCCTCTAGGCTGGACTATTGTAATTCATTATTATCAGGTTGTCCTAAAAGTTCCCTGAAAAGCCTTCAGTTAATTCAAAATGCTGCAGCTAGATTACTGACAGGGACTAGAAGGAGAGAGCATATCTCACCCATACTGGCCACTCTTCATTGACTTCCTGTTAATTCTAGAATAGAATTTAAAATTCTTCTTCTTACTTCTAAGGTTTTGAATAATCAGGTCCCATCTTATCTTAGGGACCTCATAATACCATATCACCCCAATAGAGCGCTTCGCTCTCAGACTGCAGGCTTACTTGTAGTTCCTAGGGTTTGTAAGAGTAGAATGGGAGGCAGAGCCTTCAGCTTTCAGGCTCCTCTCCTGTGGAACCAGCTCCCAATTCAGATCAGGGAGACAGACACCCTCTCCACTTTTAAGATTAGGCTTAAAACTTTCCTTTTTGCTAAAGCTTATAGTTAGGGCTGGATCAGGTGACCCTGAACCATCCCTTAGTTATGCTGCTATAGACTTAGACTGCTGGGGGGTTCCCATGATGCACTGAGTGTTTCTCTTTTTGCTCTGTATGCACCACTCTGCATTTAACCATTAGTGATTGATCTCTGCTCCCCTCCACAGCATGTCTTTTTCCTGGTTCTCTCCCTCAGCCCCAACCAGTCCCAGCAGAAGACTGCCCCTCCCTAAGCCTGGTTCTGCTGGAGGTTTCTTCCTGTTAAAAGGGAGTTTTTCCTTCCCACTGTCGCCAAGTGCTTGCTCACAGGGGGTCGTTTTGACCGTTGGGATTTTTCCGTAATTATTGTATGGCCTTGCCTTACAATATAAAGCGCCTTGGAGCAACTGTTTGTTGTGATTTGGCGCTATATAAATAAAATTGATTTGATTTGATTTGATGGCTTAGTAGTTATTTATCTGAGAGAAAACAGTATGTTTTTCTAAATCTGGAATGAGATATCAATTCTATAGAGTGTGGAGTACCCCAAGGTTCAATTTTGGGACCATTATTGTTTACAATATATATTAATGATTTTACATCTGTGTATTATAAAAACAATACACACACTTGGTTACATTTCTTCCAGTGCTGTGATTCCACTGACATTATTAAATAGATTACTTTATTTTGTTGTCATGTGAAGTGTTTGGTGGATTTTTGGAACTCGTGTGACATTTGATGCGTTTACTGTCATTCATTCCTAAACAAACAGGATTTCTCATAAATCAGGAAGTTGTTAAGTGCTGACAGTCTCTGAATATGGCAATAGTTTATTTAACAAAAAGAACTTTTCTTTTAATATTAGGTATTTTTGTGCCTTTGTGTGTGTGTTGGGGGGTAATTGTCATCTTTGATTATATGTATATGTTCATCATTTTTGTGTTTTCATACCTTCACAGGAGGAAAAAAAATCAATGTATTATTTCATTATATTAATGGCCCACAGAAAACTGAACGTTTTAAACAGATGGACGTCTGATACCTGAGTACAGCTTTTCAAATACAATCAGTTTAAAGTGCATTTAATAGAGGGAGGAACTGTGATGCACAAAAGTGATGAGGTGGAGGTGAGGCGCTGTGGATTTCTGGGCTGAGCCTGTTTTTAATCTACAACACAGGTGTGTGACAGTGATGAACCCGGGCTGTGCTATGCCTCAGTAGTGTCGGCAATGACCATGAGAAAAGCATCACTCTCGCTAAAAGTCAGGATTTGTGTTCCATCTCATTACTGAGTGGTGCAGCAGCGGTGACCTGCTGTTAAATTCCCCACAGCTGCTTCATAATGCTGTTACTGCTGAAAGTTTCACCACTAGCAGAAGCCCTGCTGTGGACTCATGGTTACCTCTTTGTCAGAAACATTCTGCTTTCATCAAAAAATGAAAACCTTGAAAAACCTTGAGAAATGCAGCAGATGCCATAATCCAGTCTCACTGGTTTATCTTAACATGGTCCTCCAAATCACACAATTTGAGGCCCAAAATTGAAAATACACTGAATGGAAATGTGTTAAAAAAAAAATAACTTTAACAATCACAAGGTGGTTTTAAAAGTGATTCAAACACTTTTTTCCACTATTACAGGTCACGTGATGTACAGAAAGTTACATGACATTCTGCAATACATGGCACAGGAGAGCTTGTTACAGTGATGTCAGGCTATAAGTATGTTGAATGAATCAATGAATTTCCGAATATCATGCGATTATGTAAGAAGCAATATTATTGTGACTTATTGGTTAAAAATAAAACCAACTTTACTGGCACCTGGAAGATATTAGATGAAATTATTAAAAAGAAGAAAGTAGTTAAAGATTATCCAACTTATTTTTATACAGGTTCTGATAAAACTGTAAAAAAAAAAAATAATAAAGTCATTGCAGATCATTTCAATAATTATTTTGTTAATGTGGGTAAAAATTTGTCAAATTCAATTGTATCTTCTAAAACACATTCTATGGACAACAATAAATTAATTAATTCTGTTTTGGATTCAATGTACATTAAAGTGTTGTGAAAGTGTAGGAACACGGACCCACAACAGGGGGGCTCAAATGAACGGACAATGGAGAAAGTCAAATAACAAAGCTTTACTGTTGTGAATACGCACAACAAACACAACAGATTACAATTGTGGTTATAACCAATTCCAATGGTGTCGTGTGGGCAGGCTCGACGATAGGAGACGTCTGTCCGAGTCGAACCGGAACCACCCGATTTCCTCCGCCACCGAACCCCAGGAATACTGGAGCCGCCAAGTCCAGAACTCCCAGGTGGCCACTGCCTCCGCTCGTCGGATCCGGTACTGCTGGCGAGGAACAGAAACAGTCAGATGTGGGTGCGGCTGCACCCAGCAACACGTAGGGTGGAAACACCACCTCCACCTCTAATCAACAACAACACTGTAGTGCAGGAATGCGAGTACTTATCCCAAAATACAGTCTCCTGCTGTTCTTCTCTCTTTCTGTGCAAAGGCAAAAGTATTCAATAGTCAGAAGACAATTCGTTGGGCTGGATACGTTACCTCCTTGGTAGAGCGATATCTCGGCAATGAGGTGGAGATGCCGTCCAGCTGATATACCCCTCTGCTGATGGATGTCAGCTGTCTCGGTTGATAGGTGACAGCTGTCACCTTGGCTGCTCCTGTGAGGCGGCAGCGCCCTCTGGTGCCTGGAGCCCGCACTCCAGGCAGGGCGCCCTCTGGTGGTGGTGGGCCAGCAGTACCTCCTCTTCAGCGGCCCACACAAAAGGACCCCCCCCCTCAACGGGCGCCTCCTGGCGCCCGACCGGGCTTGTCCGGGTGGCGGCGGTAGAAATCGGCCAGGAGGGCCGGGTCCAGGATGAAGCTCTTCTTCACCCAGGAGCGTTCTTCGGGGCTGTACCCCTCCCAGTCCACCAGATATTGAAAGCCCCGGCCCATCCGTCGGACGTCCAGAAGCCGGCGCACAGTCCAAGCCGGCTCGCCATCGATGATCCGGGCAGGGGGTGGCACCGGACCGGGAGTACAGAGGGGCGAGGTGTGATGTGGTTTGAGTCTAGACACGTGGAACACGGGATGGATCCGCAGTGAGGCCGGAAGCTGAAGCCTCACTGCGGCGGGGTTGATGACCTTGAGGATCTTGTATGGTCCTATGTAGCGGCCCTTCAGTTTCGGGGAGGCCACTTGTAGTGGGATGTCCTTGGTGGACAACCACACCTCCTGCCCGGGGCGATACGTTGGGGCCGGGGTCCGCCGCCGGTCTGCATGGGTCTTCGCCCTCATCCGGGCCTTCAACAAAGCAGAACGGGCGGCACGCCACACCCGACGGCACTTCCGCAGGTGGGCCTGGACCGAGGGCACACCGACCTCTCCCTCAACCACCGGAAACAATGGGGGCTGATACCCCAAACACACCTCAAAAGGGGAGAGGCCGGTGGCTGATGACACTTGACTGTTGTGGGCGTACTCGATCCAGGCCAGATGAGTACTCCAGGCTGCCGGGTGCGCGGCTGTCACACAACGTAGGGTCTGCTCCATCTCTTGGTTGGCCCGTTCTGCTTGCCCGTTGGTTTGGGGGTGATACCCGGACGAGAGACTGACCGTGGCCCCCAGTTCCCGGCAGAAGTTCCTCCAGACTTGCGAGGAGAACTGGGGACCGCGATCGGAGACGATGTCTGATGGTATCCCATGCAGCCGGACGACATGGTGGACCAGGAGGTCCGCTGTCTCCTGGGCCGTTGGGAGCTTCGGGAGGGCCACGAAGTGGGCCGCCTTGGAGAATCGGTCCACTATCGTGAGGATGACGGTGTTTCCCTGGGATGGCGGGAGACCCGTGACAAAATCCAGGCCGATGTGAGACCAGGGGCGATGAGGTACGGGCAGTGGCTGTAGCAATCCCGATGATTTGCGGTGGTCGGCTTTGCCCCTGGCGCAGGTGGTACAGGCCTGGATATAATCCCAGACGTCGGTCTCCAGGGATGCCCACCAGAAGCGCTGCCGGACGACTGCCACGGTTCTTTTCACCCCCGGATGACAGGAGAACTTAGAACCGTGACAGAAGTCCAGAACCGCAGCCCTTGCTTCTGGTGGGACGTAGAGTCTATTCCTCGGCCCGGTTCCGGGGTCCGGGTTTCGTGCCAGGGCCTCCCGGACGGTCTTCTCCACGTCCCAGGTGAGGGTGGCCACGATAGTGGACTCCGGGATGATGGGATCCGGAGGATCCGACGACTCCGTTCTGACTTCGTCTTCGTGTACCCGGGACAAAGCATCCGATCTTTGATTTTTGGTCCCGGGACGGTAGGTGATCCGGAAGTCAAAATGGCCGAAGAACAGTGACCAGGGGGCTTGCCTGGGATTCAGCTGCTTGGCGGTCCTGATATACTCCAGGTTCCGGTGGTCAGTGAAAACCGTGAATGGCACGGACGTTCCCTCCAACAGATGTCTCCACTCCTCAAGAGCCTCTTTCACCGCAAGGAGTTCTCGATTGCCGACGTCATAGTTCCGTTCGGCCGGGGTCAACCTGCGGGAAAAATAGGCACACGGGTGAAGGACCTTATCGGTCTTCCCGCTCTGGGACAGCACGGCTCCTATCCCTGAGTCCGAGGCGTCCACTTCAACCACTAACTGGCGACTAGGATCGGGCTGCACCAGAACGGGTGCAGACGAGAAGCGCCGTTTCAACTCCTTGAACGCGGCATCGCAACGATCCGACCAGGTGAAGGGAACTTTTGGCGAGGTCAGGGCTGTCAGGGGGCTAACTACCTGACTGTAGCCCTTAATGAACCTCCTGTAGAAATTAGCAAAGCCAAGGAACTGTTGCAGCTTCCTACGGCTTGTGGGTTGGGGCCAGTCTCTCACCGCCGCAACCTTGGCCGGATCGGGAGCGACGGAGTTGGAGGAGATGATGAACCCCAGGAAGGACAAAGAAGTGCGGTGGAACTCACACTTCCCGCCCTTCACAAACAGCCGGTTCTCTAACAACCGCTGCAGGACCTGACGTACATGTCGAACATGGGTCTCAGGATCCGGAGAAAAGATGAGTATATCGTCTAGATATACGAAGACGAATCGGTGCAGGAAGTCCCGCAAGACGTCATTAACTAATGCTTGGAACGTCGCGGGAGCGTTTGTAAGACCGAACGGCATGACCAGGTACTCAAAATGACCTAACGGGGTGTTAAATGCCGTCTTCCACTCGTCTCCCTTCCGGATCCGAACCAGGTGATATGCATTCCTAAGATCAAGCTTGGTGAATATCTTGGCTCCATGCAGGGGCGTGAACACCGAATCCAACAAGGGTAAGGGGTATCGGTTACGAACCGCAATTTCGTTCAGCCCCCTGTAATCGATACATGGACGTAATCCGCCATCCTTTTTCCCCACAAAAAAGAAACCCGCACCCATCGGGGAGGTGGAATTCCGGATCAACCCGGCAGCCAAAGATTCCCGGATGTAGGTCTCCATTGATTCGCGCTCAGGACGTGAGAGGTTGTACAGGCTACTGGATGGGAACTCAACGCCTGGAACCAAATCAATGGCACAATCATACGGGCGGTGCGGGGGAAGGGTGAGCGCCAGATCCTTGCTGAACACCTCCGCAAGGTCATGGTACTGCACCGGCACCGTCCCTAGATTGGGCGGGGCTCTGACCTCCTCCCTGGCTTGAGAACCGGGAGGAACCGAGGAACTTAAACATACCCGATGGCAGGTTTCGCTCCACTGAACCACTACCCCGGACGGCCAATCGATCCGGGGATTGTGTTTCAACATCCAGGGGAACCCTAAAATCACACGGGAGGTGGTCGGAGTCACAAAAAACTCGATCTCCTCCCGGTGATTCCCCGACACCACCAGGGTTACTGGTGGTGTCTTGTGAGTGATTGGAGGGAGTAGGGAGCCATCTAGTGCCCGTACCTGCACAGGCGAGGTAAGCGCCACCAGAGGGAGCCCCATCTCCCTGGCCCATTTGCTGTCTAGCAAATTCCCTTCTGAGCCCGTGTCCACCAGTGCTGGGGCCTTCAGGGTTAAATCCTCATACAGGATTGCAACTGGGAGTCGTGTGGCGATGTGGGTGTGTCCCACGTGAATGTCTTGGCCCACCCCTAGCCCAGTTTCTAGGGGCGGGCGTTTGGCGTTTAACCGCTCGGGGCAGTCTCTTAACTGATGCTCTATCGAGCCACAAACAAAACACGCTCCGTGGGCCAGCCTCCTTTGTGTAACTGGTGCCCTAAATGTTGCCCTACTCGTGTCCATAGCTTCGTCAGCAGGGGGGGCTGTAACCGCACGGAGCGCAGGGGCCGTGGAGCGTGGGGAGGGCGGAACGCGGTCGGAACCGGAAGGGAGAGGGACGACGCGTGCCCGGCCACACCCTTCGTCTCGTTCCCGACGGCGCTCTTCTAACCGATTGTCTAATCGTATGACAAGATCGATGAGCCCATCTAAATCCCGCGGTTCGTCCTTAGCCACCAGGTGCTCCTTGAGGACCATCGACAGTCCGTTTACAAAGGCGGCGCGGAGGGCAGTGTTATTCCATGGTCCTCCAAATCACACAATTTGAGGCCCAAAATTGAAAATACACTGAATGGAAATGTGTTAAAAAAAAATAACTTTAACAATCACGAGGTGGTTTTAAAAGTGATTCAAACACTTTTTTCCACTATTACAGGTCACGTGATGTACAGAAAGTTACATGACATTCTGCAATACATGGCACAGGAGAGCTTGTTACAGTGATGTCAGGCTATAAGTATGTTGAATGAATCAATGAATTTCCGAATATCATGCGATTATGTAAGAAGCAATATTATTGTGACTTATTGGTTAAAAATAAAACCAACTTTACTGGCACCTGGAAGATATTAGATGAAATTATTAAAAAGAAGAAAGTAGTTAAAGATTATCCAACTTATTTTTATACAGGTTCTGATAAAACTGTAAAAAAAATAATAATAAAGTCATTGCAGATCATTTCAATAATTATTTTGTTAATGTGGGTAAAAATTTGTCAAATTCAATTGTATCTTCTAAAACACATTCTATGGACAACAATAAATTAATTAATTCTGTTTTGGATTCAATGTACATTAAAGTGTTGTGAAAGTGTAGGAACACGGACCCACAACAGGGGGGCTCAAATGAACGGACAATGGAGAAAGTCAAATAACAAAGCTTTACTGTTGTGAATACGCACAACAAACACAACAGATTACAATTGTGGTTATAACCAATTCCAATGGTGTCGTGTGGGCAGGCTCGACGATAGGAGACGTCTGTCCGAGTCGAACCGGAACCACCCGATTTCCTCCGCCACCGAACCCCGGGAATACTGGAGCCGCCAAGTCCAGAACTCCCAGGTGGCCATTGCCTCCGCTCGTCGGATCCGGTACTGCTGGCGAGGAACAGAAACAGTCAGATGTGGGTGCGGCTGCACCCAGCAACACGTAGGGTGGAAACACCACCTCCACCTCTAATCAACAACAACACTGTAGTGCAGGAATGCGAGTACTTATCCCAAAATACAGTCTCCTGCTGTTCTTCTCTCTTTCTGTGCAAAGGCAAAAGTATTCAATAGTCAGAAGACAATTCGTTGGGCTGGATACGTTACCTCCTTGGTAGAGCGATATCTCGGCAATGAGGTGGAGATGCCGTCCAGCTGATATACCCCTCTGCTGATGGATGTCAGCTGTCTCGGTTGATAGGTGACAGCTGTCACCTTGGCTGCTCCTGTGAGGCGGCAGCGCCCTCTGGTGCCTGGAGCCCGCACTCCAGGCAGGGCGCCCTCTGGTGGTGGTGGGCCAGCAGTACCTCCTCTTCAGCGGCCCACACAAAAGGACCCCCCCCTCAACGGGCGCCTCCTGGCGCCCGACCGGGCTTGTCCGGGTGGCGGCGGTAGAAGTCGGCCAGGAGGGCCGGGTCCAGGATGAAGCTCTTCTTCACCCAGGAGCGTTCTTCGGGGCTGTACCCCTCCCAGTCCACCAGATATTGAAAGCCCCGGCCCATCCGTCGGACGTCCAGAAGCCGGCGCACAGTCCAAGCCGGCTCGCCATCGATGATCCGGGCAGGGGGTGGCACCGGACCGGGAGTACAGAGGGGCGAGGTGTGATGTGGTTTGAGTCTAGACACGTGGAACACGGGATGGATCCGCAGTGAGGCCGGAAGCTGAAGCCTCACTGCGGCGGGGTTGATGACCTTGAGGATCTTGTATGGTCCTATGTAGCGGCCCTTCAGTTTCGGGGAGGCCACTTGTAGTGGGATGTCCTTGGTGGACAACCACACCTCCTGCCCGGGGCGATACGTTGGGGCCGGGGTCCGCCGCCGGTCTGCATGGGTCTTCGCCCTCATCCGGGCCTTCAACAAAGCAGAACGGGCGGCACGCCACACCCGACGGCACTTCCGCAGGTGGGCCTGGACCGAGGGCACACCGACCTCTCCCTCAACCACCGGAAACAATGGGGGCTGATACCCCAAACACACCTCAAAAGGGGAAGAGGCCGGTGGCTGATGACACTTGACTGTTGTGGGCGTACTCGATCCAGGCCAGATGAGTACTCCAGGCTGCCGGGTGCGCGGCTGTCACACAACGTAGGGTCTGCTCCATCTCTTGGTTGGCCCGTTCTGCTTGCCCGTTGGTTTGGGGGTGATACCCGGACGAGAGACTGACCGTGGCCCCCAGTTCCCGGCAGAAGTTCCTCCAGACTTGCGAGGAGAACTGGGGACCGCGATCGGAGACGATGTCTGATGGTATCCCATGCAGCCGGACGACGTGGTGGACCAGGAGGTCCGCTGTCTCCTGGGCCGTTGGGAGCATCGGGAGGGCCACGAAGTGGGCCGCCTTGGAGAATCGGTCCACTATCGTGAGGATGACGGTGTTTCCCTGGGACGGCGGGAGACCCGTGACAAAATCCAGGCCGATGTGAGACCAGGGGCGATGAGGTACGGGCAGTGGCTGTAGCAATCCCGATGATTTGCGGTGGTCGGCTTTGCCCCTGGCGCAGGTGGTACAGGCCTGGATATAATCCCAGACGTCGGTCTCCAGGGATGCCCACCAGAAGCGCTGCCGGACGACTGCCACGGTTCTTTTCACCCCCGGATGACAGGAGAACTTAGAACCGTGACAGAAGTCCAGAACCGCAGCCCTTGCTTCTGGTGGGACGTAGAGTCTATTCCTCGGCCCGGTTCCGGGGTCCGGGTTTCGTGCCAGGGCCTCCCGGACGGTCTTCTCCACGTCCCAGGTGAGGGTGGCCACGATAGTGGACTCCGGGATGATGGGATCCGGGGGATCCGACGACTCCGTTCTGACTTCGTCTTCGTGTACCCGGGACAAAGCATCCGATCTTTGATTTTTGGTCCCGGGACGGTAGGTGATCCGGAAGTCAAAATGGCCGAAGAACAGTGACCAGGGGGCTTGCCTGGGATTCAGCCGCTTGGCGGTCCTGATATACTCCAGGTTCCGGTGGTCAGTGAAAACCGTGAATGGCACGGACGTTCCCTCCAACAGATGTCTCCACTCCTCAAGAGCCTCTTTCACCGCAAGGAGTTCTCGATTGCCGACGTCATAGTTCCGTTCGGCCGGGGTCAACCTGCGGGAAAAATAGGCACACGGGTGAAGGACCTTATCGGTCTTCCTGCTCTGGGACAGCACGGCTCCTATCCCTGAGTCCGAGGCGTCCACTTCAACCACTAACTGGCGACTAGGATCGGGCTGCACCAGAACGGGTGCAGACGAGAAGCGCCGTTTCAACTCCTTGAACGCGGCATCGCAACGATCCGACCAGGTGAAGGGAACTTTTGGCGAGGTCAGGGCTGTCAGGGGGCTAACTACCTGACTGTAGCCCTTAATGAACCTCCTGTAGAAATTAGCAAAGCCAAGGAACTGTTGCAGCTTCCTACGGCTTGTGGGTTGGGGCCAGTCTCTCACCGCCGCAACCTTGGCCGGATCGGGAGCGACGGAGTTGGAGGAGATGATGAACCCCAGGAAGGACAAAGAAGTGCGGTGGAACTCACACTTCTCGCCCTTCACAAACAGCCGGTTCTCTAACAACCGCTGCAGGACCTGACGTACATGTCGAACATGGGTCTCAGGATCCGGAGAAAAGATGAGTATATCGTCTAGATATACGAAGACGAATCGGTGCAGGAAGTCCCGCAAGACGTCATTAACTAATGCTTGGAACGTCGCGGGAGCGTTTGTAAGACCGAACGGCATGACCAGGTACTCAAAATGACCTAACGGGGTGTTAAATGCCGTCTTCCACTCGTCTCCCTTCCGGATCCGAACCAGGTGATATGCATTCCTAAGATCAAGCTTGGTGAATATCTTGGCTCCATGCAGGGGCGTGAACACCGAATCCAACAAGGGTAAGGGGTATCGGTTACGAACCGCGATTTCGTTCAGCCCCCTGTAATTGATACATGGACGTAATCCGCCATCCTTTTTCCCCACAAAAAAGAAACCCGCACCCATCGGGGAGGTGGAATTCCGGATCAACCCGGCAGCCAAAGAGTCCCGGATGTAGGTCTCCATTGATTCGCGCTCAGGACGTGAGAGGTTGTACAGGCTACTGGATGGGAACTCAACGCCTGGAACCAAATCAATGGCACAATCATACGGGCGGTGCGGGGGAAGGGTGAGCGCCAGATCCTTGCTGAACACCTCCGCAAGGTCATGGTACTGCACCGGCACCGTCCCTAGATTGGGCGGGGCTCTGACCTCCTCCCTGGCTTGAGAACCGGGAGGAACCGAGGAACTTAAACATACCCGATGGCAGGTTTCGCTCCACTGAACCACTACCCCGGACGGCCAATCGATCCGGGGATTGTGTTTCAACATCCAGGGGAACCCTAAAATCACACGGGAGGTGGTCGGAGTCACAAAAACTCGATCTCCTCCCGGTGATTCCCCGACACCACCAGGGTTACTGGTGGTGTCTTGTGAGTGATTGGAGGGAGTAGGGAGCCATCTAGTGCCCGTACCTGCACAGGCGAGGTAAGCGCCACCAGAGGGAGCCCCATCTCCCTGGCCCATTTGCTGTCTAGCAAATTCCCTTCTGAGCCCGTGTCCACCAGTGCTGGGGCCTTCAGGGTTAAATCCTCATACAGGATTGCAACTGGGAGTTCGTGTGGCGATGTGGGTGTGTCCCACGTGAATGTCTTGGCCCACCCCTAGCCCAGTTTCTAGGGGCGGGCGTTTGGCGTTTAACCGCTCGGGGCAGTCTCTTAACTGATGCTCTATCGAGCCACAAACAAAACACGCTCCGTGGGCCAGCCTCCTTTGTGTAACTGGTGCCCTAAATGTTGCCCTACTCGTGTCCATAGCTTCGTCAGCAGGGGGGGCTGTAACCGCACGGAGCGCAGGGGCCGTGGAGCGTGGGGAGGGCGGAACGCGGTCGGAACCGGAAGGGAGAGGGACGACGCGTGCCCGGCCACACCCTTCGTCTCGTTCCCGACGGCGCTCTTCTAACCGATTGTCTAATCGTATGACAAGATCGATGAGCCCATCTAAATCCCGCGGTTCATCCTTAGCCACCAGGTGCTCCTTGAGGACCATCGACAGTCCGTTTACAAAGGCGGCGCGGAGGGCAGTGTTATTCCAGCCGGACCTCGCAGCCACGATGCGGAAGTCGACTGCACAGGCAGCTGCGCTCCGGCGCCCCTGTCTCATTGACAGCAGCACGGCTGAAGCGGTCTCTCCTCTATTAGGGTGATCGAACACTGTTCTGAACTCCCTCACAAACCCATCATATGTCTGAAGGAGCCGTGAATTCTGCTCCCAGAGCGCTGTAGCCCAAGCGCGTGCCTCACCACGAAGCAGATTTATCACATAAGCTACTTTGCTAGCGTCGGTCGCGTACATGACGGGACGCTGTGCGAAGACAAGCGAACACTGCATAAGGAAATCCGCGCACGTCTCCACACAGCCTCCGTACGGCTCTGGGGGGCTTATGTATGCTTCAGGGGAAGGAGGGAGGGGTCGTTGAACGACCAGTGGAACGTCATTATTACGCACAGGGTCGACGGGAGGGAGAGCCGCAGCGGCGCCCGGAGGGCGCGCTTCCACCTGCGCGGCAAGAGCCTCCACCCTGCGGTTCAGGAGGACGTTCTGCTCGGTCATCAAATCCAACCGAGTCGTGAAAGCGGTGAGGATCCGCTGCAACTCACCGATCACCCCTCCTGCGGACGCCTGTGCGCCCTGTTCTTCCATTCTTCCAACTGACTGTGATAACTTTAGTATGTTTTTGATCAAAAATATTATTCATTGTATTATTAAACCTTTAACTTATATTTGCAATTTGTCACTAATGACTGGGAAATTCCCTTCTAAGATTAAAATAGCTAAGGTGATACCTTTGTTTAAATCTGGTGACAAGCATGTCTTTTCAAATTATAGGCCAATTTCTTTGTTATCACAGTTTTCTAAAATTCTGGGGAAAAAATTGTAAAGAGGTTGAATGATTTTATATCCAAACATCATATACTTAGTGAACAGCAGTATGGTTTTAGAAAAAGTCACACTACTTCACTGGCTATAATTGACTTTGCTGAGCAAGTTACAAATGCAATAGAGATGAAGCGATATACTGTAGGGGTTTTCTTTGATTTATAGAAAGCATTTGATACCATAGATCATTCTTTATTATTGGACAAACTTTGGAGGGACAAATTCCAAATTGTTGAGGATCACATGTGGGGTGCCCCAAGGGTCAGTCCTTGGGCCGTTGTTTTTGTTGTATGTTAATGATATAGGTTTGGTGTCAAAGTCTGTGCATTGTATTTTGTTTGCTGATGACACGACTGTGTTCGGTAGTGGGGACAATTTGGAACAGCTTTTGGAAAGGATGGAATTGTTACATTATTATTATTATTTATATATTTTTATTAAATTTTAAATATTGGTTTGATTCTAATAAATTGTCACTTAATTTTGGTAAGACTAAGTGTATTATATTTGGAAATAAGCCTAGGAATTTAAATAGAAATCATTGAACAATGTTGAAATTGAAACTGTATCTGAAACTAAATTTCTTGGCATTTTTATTGATGATAAATTAAGTTGGAAAACCCACACAAATTATGTCAAATCTAAAATTTCAAAAGTTATTTCAATTTTGTACAAAGCACATTATTTTCTCCCCCAACATTTGTTGGCCATGCTGTATCATTCATTACTTGTCCCATATATGACCTACTGTATTGAAGTTTGGGGAAACACGTATAAAACAAAAACAAATTCAGTTTTTCTGTTACAAAAGAGGGCTATAAGAGTTATATGTAAAAACAACATATTACAAACCAACAAACCAATTGTTTGCTTGTCTGGGTATTTTGAAATTTCAAGATTTGGTTGATTATTTTAAGATACAGATCATGTACAAATTTAAAAATAATCTTTTGCCTCTACATGTTCAAGAGTTGTTTAAAATGAGGGAGTCCAGTTATCATTTGCAAGGAACATTGAGATTTGAAAGAAGAAAGATTCGAACTACTGTTAAAAGTCATTGTATTTCTGCAAAAGGTTTTAGAATATGGAATAATTGTGCTGATAGTATTAAATCATGTGGCTCATTGGTAGGTGATAAAAGGCTTTATAAAAATAATGCAGTTTCTCACTATAGTATGTTATGTTAAGCTAATTGTTTTTGTGGTTCTCTTTTCTTTTTTGTTTACTTGCACATCATATATTTGATTGTTCTGTTCTGTTCAGTTATGTTATTTTCTTATTATCTCGTTTTGAGTGTATTTAACTGTGTATAGTAACTGCTGTACGGGGTGGGCGCTTATAAGCTTTTGCTTCAGCCCCTTGCCCTTTCGGCCGCACCCAATTTGAGAAATTGTTTGAGTTATTGTTGTATTTTCTTTGTTTTTTTTTTATTTGTTATGTTAGTAAGAGTTTATGTTGGTATTTTGTTCATGTGCATGCTGAATAAACTTATTCATTCATTCATTCATTCATTCGGCACATACAGACCCAAAACAACAGAAAACTCACAAAGAAAACAATCCAACAACGCGCCCATGTGCCCGAAAGGGTGTAGGCAGAAACAAAAGCTTATAAACGCCCACCCCTTTGACCAAAAAAATAAACATGTATACATATGTATATAAAAATACACATATACGCATGATAACTTATACAAAATATAAGTTAATCACTGAACTAAAATTTCAAAATTCAAACATGCAAACAGCAGTGCACCAAAAACAAAACAAAATTGATAAACCTAATTCATCGTGCTATAGCAAGTAATTAAATAATTTTTGCAGAGCCTTTTAAAGCCAACCAACTTACCAAGTGATTATATGTTATCCGGGGACTTATTACAAATAGTAACACCTATAACAGAAACACAATGACTTTTTACAGTTTTTCAAATCTTTGATTTCTGAAATAATAATGTTCCTCGCAAATTATAACTAGAGTCTCTTATTTTAAACAGGTCCTGGGCTTGTTGTGGTAAAGGTTTATTTGTTACTACTTTAAACATAATCAGTATTATGATGTTCTTTTGTGCAACCGTAACAATGCCATGTGACACCACCTGTATTTTGTGGAGTATAAGTTGTGTTTTTGTTGTTGTTGTGATTTCTTTTTTACTGCATTGGGAAGCCCTGTGACTTATATTTAGGTGTGACTTACATACTGAAATATAACACAATGCTAAAATACCCTCAGCTGTATGAGCCGAGGGTTATAATATGTAGCTTTTTAATTGGTATCAGTGTGCCAAGTATGGACATTTATTGTTATATACATTATTAAGATCCGATTGTCTTGTGTACAATTTGTACACATTCAATCAACCCCTCTATTTAGTCACATGATAATTTCACAAGAACCACAATGGAAATAAGCGTTGATGCTTTATAGTGTTGTCCATGTATCATTAACACATTCACTGCTGTATGTTTATATTGATGTTGCAGAATAAACTCAATCAATCATAAAAAAAATTATTTTATTTGCATTTTACATTCTATAATGGCTTGCACATTGGCCTGGGATGCCAGCGATCTAGGTCCGCTTCCTGATTGCAGCCAAGCTCCCAACTGGCACTTTGAACAGGGGTGCTGGGGAGGAGTGAGAGACACGTGCCATGAGCCCTTCTGGAAATAAGCGTAGTGCTTTTGTTGGCTACCCACGTTAAATAAGAACCTGTTCTTCAACATCCACAAAATGTCTTGTAAATCACTCCAGAGGTGTTATCAGGTTCCAAAAGTAGTGTTTTCAGTTTTAGAAGTGTTTTGACCTCTTAAAATGCCTCTTACCATATGTCAAGGTTAGCCATCTCTGCACTTGTACAAGGTCTGTGTCCCAAGAATGTTCCCTGTAAATATGAAGACTCTGGCAGTAATACAAGCTAAGCAAATTTGAAATTGAAATATGCATGAAACAGGACTGGAAAATGGAAAACGATCCAGCCCAAAAATTCATGTTTCCATCAGAGATCATGAGAACAGAGCTCACGCGTGATTAAATTTTATGCTGGACTTCACACCAGCTCCACACATTGCACCATGGGAGGTTGGAGTTAGAGAAGCAGCTTCATATCTGCACACACAGTTATTGCCTCTCCAGAGGGTGTTTAACACCACCCACCATAAACAACACAGATGAAAACATAATTTTAATTTGTAATGCGTTCAGTGCACACTGTAAAAATGCTTTCACTGAGGAGATCAGAGCGGCCCCCACAGAGGTAGAAATATAAGAACACACACACACACATCCTGCAGATTGAGAGGACGCCTTCATGCTGCAACACCACAGGATGCATCTGATTCAGTTTCCATGGTAATGTTGACATAGACCTGTCCTAACAGCACACACACACAAACACACACACGGACATGATGGCCAGGTCAGACGTGAAGAGTGAGCTAAAAGGTAAGACAGATGGACAGATGTGCCGATAAACATCTGGAAATATGGAGGCGCTCCCAAAAATCAAATGGGTTCCCACTTTTAGGAGGAGATGCTGCAGTCAATTTAAATAAACCTCAGATGTGGTCAGTTAACTTTAATGAAAAGTGTGAATTTCGCAAAAAGCTTAAAATACTGTGAGAATTGCAATGTTTTACTTTTAATTCTCTTAATTTTGTTTAAAACAAAAACAAAAGACAAAATGTTTTCTTTTAAACACTACATCTAATAAATGACATACCAACGTGCAGTTTAAACCCACCTACAAATCATCATGCTGTTTCATCTTGACTTGGACCTAAACTCAAAATGTGATTTATATATATATATATATATATATATATATATATATATATATATATATATATATATATATATATATATATATATATATAGTTTTTTGTTTTTTTGTTTATTCACTGCAGTGCAGTCCAGATGTGCTGGTTACATCAGTTCTTATATTTCTCAAAATGTAGTCACAATGTCTGCCTTTTTTCAGAGAAAAGGATAAACACGGGAAACAAGGACAACCTGAACAATACTGTTGAAATACCAGTGAAGTAGAGAAGCAACTGCAAGAGGGTTTAGATTCCAAGATGACTGCCCTGGTGGAGCTAAGGGGGGGTTTAGGGGGTTTAAGCCGTCCAGGGCATAATTGGCTGATTTTGACTACCTTTGGTTTTACCTTCATACTTTGCCTTGTTTGGTGTCATTTTTTCAGCATAACCTCACCTGTGTGACTTTTACAGTTTTTCTTTCATTGTGACATACTGCATTAGCAGAATGAACCTAAATTCACACAAAAACATTAAATCTGAATAGAAAATATATATATATATATTTAGTGTGAAAACCACAATTGTGTTTAACAAACAATTTTTATAACTTAGAATGCAAATATAAATTGTAAATTTCAGCAACATATGTACAAATGTATGTGGCAATAATATTTCCAAATAATGATGTGCTATTTCCAACTTTCTACTTGCCTGCCTGGTTGATAGTGTGGAGTATAAAACAATACTGCGACATTTGATGTCAGAAACGGAATTTGTTTTTTTTTTTTTTATGTATCATCCATCTCAACTTGTTAATACAATTAATAACAATTACCTGTTACAAATGTCCAAAATACATGCTTGAAATGCCTGAGATTGCAGGAAAATGCACCCTTAATTTCAAAATTTCCCAGTGGGGGAGCATGCCCCTGCAATCCATCTTGTGAATTCCCCCCTTCTAAGAAACCTAGATCCGTCCCTGGACTGTGCAGAAACCAATTCAGAACTACCCTCACCTCAGAAGAGGTGTATTGATCCTCGTCCTCCTCTAAGACAGGAGCAGGAGATGTGAACCCTGTTTATTTTCCTCAATGACTGATGCAAATGAAGTCCAAGACATACTCACTGATTTGGAAAAGTTCATTAAGCTGTAAAAGTGATGATTTGCTGAAATATTTATTTTGGACATTTCCTGTTACCACCAAGGCGCACTATGCGTTAGGTGGGAAGTTAATATGTGCAGATGTTCAGGGCGGAGCCCTCATCATGTCCAGCAAGTTTGAAGGATCTACGATGAAGTACGAGGGTATGTGGGCGTGACAGCCGTTCGAAGTGAAACGGCATGCTTCGAAATGCTCGCCAAAGTTTGATGAACCCTAGCAGCCACGCCTTATGACCTACAGAAATTCTTTTTGATAACTTTTGATCAGCATGGGGTCATGATGATGTGTACCAAATTTGAAGACAACTGGATGAAATCCCTACGATGAGTTTGTTCAAATGTACTTAAGAAAAATATAAACGCAACACTTTTGGTTTTGCTCCCATTTTGTATGAGATGAACTGAAAGATCTAAAACTTTTTCCACATACACAATATCACCATTTCCCTCAAATATTGTTCACAAACCAGTCTAAATCTGTGATAGTGAGCACTTCTCCTTTGCTGAGATAATCCATCCCACCTCACAGGTGTGCCATATCAAGATGCTGATTAGACACCATGATTAGTGCACAGGTGTGCCTTAGACTGCCCACAATAAAAGGCCACTCTAAAAGGTGCAGTTTTATCACACAGCACAATGCCACAGATGTCGCAAGATTTGAGGGAGCGTGCAGTTGGCATGCTGACAGCAGGAATGTCAACCAGAGCTGTTGTTTGTGTATTGAATGTTCATTTCTCTACCATAAGCCGTCTCCAAAGGCATTTCAGAGAATTTGGCAGTACATCCAACCAGCCTCACAACCGCAGACCACGTGTAACCACAGCAGCCCAGGACCTCCACATCCAGCATGTTCACCTCCAAGATCGTCTGAGACCAGCCACTCGGACAGCTGCTGAAACAATCGGTTTGCATAACCAAAGAATTTCTGCATAAACTGTCAGAAACCGTCTCAGGGAAGCTCATCTGCATGCTCGTCGTCCTCATCGGGGTCTCGACCTGACTCCAGTTCGTCGTCGTAACCGACTTGAGTGGGCAAATGCTCACATTCGCTGGCGTTTGGCACATTGGAGAGGTGTTCTCTTCACGGATGAATCCCAGTTCACACTGTTCAGGGCAGATGGCAGACAGCGTGTGTGGCGTCGTGTGGGTGAGCGGTTTTCTGATGTCAATGTTGTGGATCGAGTGGCCCATGGTGGTGGGGTTATGGTATGGGCAGGCTTCTGTTATGGATGAAGAACACAGGTGCATTTTATTTATGGCATTTTGAATGCACAGAGATACTGTGACGAGATCCTGAGGCCCATTGTTGTGCCATACCTCCAAGAACATCACCTCATGTTGCAGCAGGATAATGCACGGCCCCATGTTGCAAGAATCTGTACACAATTCTTGGAAGCTGAAAATGTCACAGTTCTTGCATGGCCGGCATAATCACCAGACATGTCACCCACTGAGCATGTTTGGGATGCTCTGGACCGGCGTATATGACAGCATGTACCAGTTCCTGCCAATATCCAGCAACTTCGCACAGCCATTGAAGAGGAGTGGACCAACATTCCACAGGCCACAATTGACAACCTGAACAACTCTATGCGAAGGAGATGTGTTGCACTGCATGAGGCAAATGGTGGTCACACCAGATACTGACTGGTATCCCCCCCCCCCAATAAAACAAAACTGCACCTTTCAGAGTGGCCTTTTATTGTGGACAGTCTAAGGCACACCTGTGCACTAATCATGGTGTCTAATCAGCATCTTGATATGGCACACCTGTGAGGTGGGATGGATTATCTCAGCAAAGGAGAAGTGCTCACTATCACAGATTTAGACTGGTTTGTGAACAATATTTGAGGGAAATGGTGATATTGTGTATGTGGAAAAAGTTTTAGATCTTTGAGTTTATCTCATACAAAATGGGAGCAAAACCAAAAGTGTTGCGTTTATATTTTTGTTGGTGAAAATGGCAAAAATTACCTCAAAATCGAAACTTAAATCAAAATGGCCGACTTCCTGTCGACATTTCACCATGACGTTAAGAGACTTTTTTGTGCGTCCCAGCATGGTAAATATGTGTACCAAATTTCGTGAAGCTACGACAAAAAACCCCAATGTGGAGGGTTTTTTGAAAATTTGTAGGGGGCGACCATGTGCGCAACCCCCAAAATATCGAATTTTGGATCTGGCCAAATGACTTTGCAAAGTTTGGTGAGTTTTTGAGCATGCGAAAGAGCCGAAATTGGGGCTTGAAAAGTGGCAATAATAATAATAAACATTTATAATAGGGTCCTCGTAGGACTTTTTCCTACTCAGGCCCTAATAAACTGCTTACATTTAAGACAGGAGCGATACGTCTTGTGGAAAGAGTTTCAAATCACATACCTGTTCAACTTGACACCTAGGCAAATGACCAAGCAACACACCCAAATTTGACAAAACGTCTGAGTTCTTAAGATGCACCTGTACAAGAGCACTGTCCAAAGTACAGCCCGACCGATATATCGGCTGATATAAGCCTTTTTCAAAGTACTCACTATCAGCCGAAATTTTGCCAATAGAACGCCGATAATTTCTCATAAACAGAACAGTTACTGAAATAATGTTTGTGTCGGCAATGTAAAATGTCCTTGCATCGTTTGTCCAGTAGATGGAGTTCTGACTCCATTCAACTGAGAGCTGCTTACAGCCATGCTTAAATGTGTTCATCACCGGTCCCCGTAGTTCGCCGCCACACTGCACTGATTGGCTGACAAAAGCATACAAGTAAGTTTATAAGGATCTATATCCTTATCCTGAACCTATATCTAAGTTGCAGCAACAAGAGGTACAAGATCAGATGTATTTCACAACTCTTTTTAAGGATATGTATTTGCTAATTTCACAAAGGTTTAATTCTTGATTGCATTTTTTGAACTTGAAAATTCTTCTCTGTTATAAAGTTAATCAATATGAGGACAAAGCTTCAGCTTTTAGCTCATACCTTTTTTGTTAAGGTCCAAAAAAGAACATTTTATTCATTTAAAAAAATATATCGGCTGATTTATCGGCTATCTGTAAATCAGCCGATTTATCAATTATCTGCATTTTTTTCATCCAAATATCGTTATCGGCATAAAAAAAAAATCCATATCAGTCAGGCTCTAGTCCAAAGTACCAACTTCACTGTCACTCCCCTCAGTCAGCGGCAGTGAACTGTCCAAGGTACCAGACCTGTCAAGCGTCCCAACAGATCTACTTGCCATACATACCGCCGAAGCCTCAGCATTCTCCGTTGGCTGTAACTCCTCTCTGGAATAGTAAGGTTTCACCAAGTTGACATGACACATTTGTGGCTTTTTCCTGCATTCAGGCATTGAGATTAAATAATTTTGATCAGAAAGCTGTTCAAGCACAGTGTAAGGACCACTAAACTTCGCTTGAAAAGGTGACATGATAACCAGACAAAGAGCCAACACTTGGTCACCAGGCAAAAACGAACGCACCTCTGAACGCCTGTCAAACAGAGACTTCGTTTTATTCTGTGCAGCAGTGATTTTCAACTTGACCAAATCTCTTGCAACATCCAAGCGCCATCTGAATCCATTAACATAATCTATCAAATTTTTAGGTGGATTTGGCTCCCTTAAACTGTAGTCTGCCACTACAGCCAAAGGACCTTTCACTGTATGTGCAAAGACCAACTCATTTGGGCTAAACCCAGTACTTTCTTGAGTAACCTCACAAGCAGCCACCATCAGCCAAGGCAAACCTTCTTCCCAGTAGGCCCCCAACTCAGTACAATAAGCACGCAACAGCAACTTCAAAGACTGGTGGAAACGTTCCAAAGCGCCTGGTGACTCAGGATGGAAAGCCGTTGCTTTATTATGCCGCACTCTGAGCTGCTTCAAGACCTGGCCAAACAGATGAGATGTAAAGTTACTGCCCTGATCCGACTGTACAACTTTCGGAATACCAAACACAGAAATAAATTGAGTAAGCGCTCGCACCACTGCCCAGCAGTTATCGTCCGCAATGGATAAGCTGCTGGATACCGTGTAGCCTGACACATCACTGACAACAAGTATGAAGACACATACGTATATATAGGCCATGGTTCTCGACCAGGTCGGTGGAGTGTCCTTGCCTCAAGTGCAGGAGTTTAAGTATCTTGGGGTGTTGTTCATGAGAGAGGGACGGATGGAGCATGAGATTGACAGATGGATCGGTGCAGCGTCTGCAGTGATGAGGTCGCTGTATCGGACCGTCGTGGTGAAGAGAGAGCTGAGCAGGGGGCAAAGCTCTCGATTTACCGATCGATCTACGTTCCGACCCTCACCTATGGTCATGAGATTTGGCTCATGACCGAAGGAACAAGAAAGTGAGTACAAGCGGCTGAGATGAGTTTCCTCCGCAGGATGGCTGGGCGCTCCCTTAGAGATAGGGTGAGGAGCTCAGTCACTCAGGAGGAGCTTGGAGTTGAGCCGCTGCTCCTCCACGTTGAAAGGAGCCAGCTGAGGTGGCTCGGGCATCTTTTTCGGATGCCCTCGCTGGAGAGGTCTTCCGAGCACATCCCATCGGGACGAGGCCCATGACACGCTGGAGGGACTACATCTTGCGAATATATATTCTAACATTGGACAAACGTCTTGATGTTTCCATTTCTTGAGCAGACAGCCGCTTTTTTTCCTTTGGTAAAGTGAAGGATCCTTAGAGTAGCACCACGCAAGGCAAGCTCATCTCTAATGGTAAAACCACAACCTGCTAGTATCTCATTAAATTGTAGAAGGTCATAAAATTCAGACTCAGCTGTAAACTGTTAATAACAAACACACCCACCCCAACCTGCAGACAGAAATGTAATTGCTCCTGCAGGTGACATACCAACCAAATAATTAACACTGTTATGGCTCTTGTAGTTTGAATATGTTTGGGCTCTGGCTGTTAAATTAGTGGGTCTGTTAATTAAAATTTCAGTCCAGTCAATAATGCACCTGCAACGCTGGCATTTAGGTTTGAAACATTTTGGCATATTTTTTTTTTAATACAGCATGCTTACTTGGCTATTTGATTTAAGGTTTCAAAGTCTGAGACATAACAGAAATTTTTGAGATGCATGAATGCAATATCCTTATTGGTGAGCCCTAATCAGAGTTTCACAAGGATGGCCAATAGATGGTCCTCCAGGATCAGAGAGCCACACAGCATGTCTACATTGTCTTTAACTGTCTGCAGGACCCAATTAAAGAGGGCACTGGTCAGACCTGTGAAAAAAAACACCTGTGCTGGCTTTACATTTGAGAGATCCAAAGGAGAACTGTAGTCCTGAGCACTGCTTCTAATTGTTCATTCTCAGCATTGGGTTTGTTGATGTTCACACACAAGTTGTCACACAGTTTGAATTTGGCTGTACTTCTGTTTGAGGTCATCATGGACAGCCTTCAGGACCATAGCTTATGAAGAAAAAAAATAGACATGAAATACCATCAGATTTTCATATCTAGTAAATGATTACATTCTGGGTGATCATTCAAACTGCGTCAAACATAATCAAGCCAAATACTTATTTACAACAAATATATAAACATGACAACCTGATTAATTCTATTAATGACTGTCCGAGCTTACAAAAATTAACATGTTAACATAAAGGCGTGAAGGCACATACTTAGGAAAAGTCCTGGGCTGAGAGGCTTGTAGTTTTGATTTAAACAGAGGTACTTTCATTTATAAAAATCCACATTTAGTGTTAAGGGTTCCTACCTGTACAAAGATCAGCATCTGGCTCAATTCCACAACCACTTGGAGAGAGGGAAGTGGGTGCGGACTGACGTCCATTGTTTCAACATGTGCTGGGAGTTTCATCTCTTCGTCTTTTTGTCTTATATCTGAAACACACAGAAGAGCCCAATTATTGACTCCAAAGAAAGCAGTTACTTTACTGGGTTAACCTCATGTTTATTACATCCTGAATTCAAGTCAGTACAAATCACATACCCAGACATCTCAACTCTTACATCTGAGATGTCTACATACCATGTCCAATGAGCTTCATGAGATATATATATATATATATATATATATATATATATATATATATATATATATATATATATATATATATATATATATATATATATATATATATATATATATATATATATATATATATATATATATATATATATATATATATATATGACCCCAGTAACAAATATAGCTACATTAAATCAAATCACTCAACATTTCATCTGTGCACTTCCAGTCACACTATGTGGAGACATGCTGGCTAATTAGACAACAACAAGCACGTCATAATTACTGCTCCAATTTTGCATCACCGTCTTTGCCAGACTGAGTTTATCAGAGTGTGGCACAAACTGGGTGGTTGCAAACTCACAGCAAATGCAGTTAGAATTAGGTTTAATCGTAAAAACAGGCAGGGACACAGGTGGTCCAGCAGAGAAGGCAAAGGTACAGATAGACGTGAGGCTGCGGCGTGGTCCAATAAACTGACTGAGGTCAAAAAACACGGCGTGATGGTATTCAGAGGCAAAGACAAGTACAAGGTCGAGGGCAAAACAAGGTCAAACACTGGCAGGCTGGTACAAAGGCTAAACAAGACGAGGAATATGGAGCTAAATCCAGGCCAAAAGTTTTGTAATCTGAAAATAAAAAAGATTGAAAAAATAAAATTTTTAAACTGAAAATTCAATGTTTGTTCTTGAATTTTATAATGATTTAACCCCCTACCACCCACCTCATTTTGTCTTGTCAGTATATCACAAATGAAAAGTGAAATTTCCCATTGATGGAATATACAGGCTTAGAAGGGGTTAAAAAGTATTATTAAAATAAAAATAAGTGTAAGATATAGATTTTTTACTTTAAATAAATTTTTGATTCAGCTCTGTAATTATTTTGATCAAATAATTTATTTTCATTCATATTTCACCTGAAAGCAACATCATGTGAGTACTGATTGCTCTGCTGTCACTCACAATTCCACGCCCCTCTCAATCGAAGCCACGCCCTCCCACGCCAGAACGGGGCCAAAAGTTTGAAACTGAAAAAATAAGATCTGAAAGTGAAAAAAACATCTGAAGGTGGAAAAAAGAAATATGAATGAAAATAAATTATTTGATCAAAAAAATTACAGAGCTGAATCAAAAATGTATTTAAACTGAAAAATATATATCATACACTTATTTCTATTTTGATAATACTTTTTAAATGATTATAAAAAGAAAAAGAACAAAGAACAAACATTGAATTTTCAGTTTCAAAATTTATTTTTTCAATCTTTTTTATTTTCAGATTACAAAACTTTTGGCCTTGATTTAGCTCCATAGAGGAACAGCTAGAAAGTGAAATACATTCAACAATCTGGCAGTGAGCTGTGAGACTGTGAGGGCTTAAATAGCTGGTAGTGTAATTATTGGAACAAAATGTAGGTGTCAGTGAAAGTTCTGGAAGGGGGTGTGACTAGAACAACAATTATGCATGGTGCAAGATAGTAAAGGCAGGAAAACACGGAGTGGAGTGATGAAAGAGACAAAGATGTGAGAAGGTGCAAGAGCGGGAGTGAATGAAAATACAAAGCAGACAGAATCAAGTGTGAGACAAAGACACAATGGTTGGTGCAGTGATGTGGAATGGGAACATACTAGGATGGGCATGAGGGAAACCATGAACTATGAATAGAATTAAAACAGAATAATATATTACCAAGACTTGACAGAGCATGACTAAGTGGCGGAAAACAAGGAGATCAATGATTATAATCAAAACTAGAACCGGAGTGAGATGGATTAAAATAAAAATGTAAATGCAATAACCAATAGTAAGGTGACAACATAAATGAACAGAATGACAAAACCACAGACTACAAAATACTACAAAATAGTGCAATAAATAAAAGGAACTAACTGATAAGCAAGAGATGACAAACAGAAAATTATCAGATAAGAAACACTTGAAGATCAATAATAACCAAAACCGGTGACTAAAGCATGATAGAATAAATACGATAAACATAATTAAACTAAGACTAAAGCAACCTGGGGGACCAAGAGTGGAAGCAAACAATAAACAATAACGCAAAACTACATACATGGGAAGAAAAGATACACGGAGAATAAACAAAACAAAACCAGTAATAAACTGAGCATGAAAACCTGACGTGAACATGAAACAAAACATAACTTAAGCATGACTATGACACATGACATGACTAAAATTGCAAAAGGCTCTGAGCATGGGAACAGAAAAATGTCCAGAACTATGACAACTGCCCATAAAGGGCTGGATTATGACAGAGTTGAGTAGGAAAAGATAGACGGGACAAAGTTAGGACTGTCAAATTCGTCAGATGCCTCTCCTGTACAAATAAAGTGTATTCCAGTATTAACGCTAATGATAAAACATCACAGTTGACCCTAGCTCACTGAACTAGCATGTTAGCATACGTTAGAGATACAAAAGTTTAGCAACGCATATTAGCAAAACTGAACCAAAGTAACTTTCACCATAGGTATATACTCCAATTTTACCAATTCATTATTCACATTTTTATATAAATAGGATTCAGTAATTGTGTTATAAAGCCAGTGATGGTTGTTAGCTCAGGCTTACCTAATATGAAGTGATCACTGCATATTGTTGCATTTTTAATCATCTGCTCGTCCCAGTCGCTTCTTCTGATGGCTTGCAACCGCAGACGTCTCTTGTTTCCCTTAAAAGTGGTACGAGTTGATGGAATTCTGTGAAACTTGCACGTTTTGTTGTTTTTAACCAACAGCATAACAAGACATGATCACGGCTCTTTCTGCAGGCAACATGCGCAGTACAGCAGGAACTGACGTAGCATGACGTTGACGAATTATACGTCTATAGATTCCGGGGTTGAGGGTAACTTTATCGACACTGAGGTGGTCACCAAGCGCACATCCCAGTAGTTGTGCTCGACTCTCCCTTAGGGGTGCACGCCCTGGATGGTGCTGATTTACCCGCAATCACTCTCCAAACCGCACCTATATATATATATATATATATATATATATATATATATATATATATATATATATATATATATATATATATATATATATATATATATGCAGTGGCCAAGTGGTTAATACGCTTTGTTTCAGTGCAGAAGGTTCCAGGTTCAAATCCCACCCTTGCCACATTTCTCCAAATTAATGTGGAGTTGCGTCAGGAAGGGCATCCGGCATAAAACCTATGCCAATTCAACATGCAGATCCACCTTGGATTTGCTGTGGCGACCCCGAGTGCAAACAAGGGAGCAGCCGAAGGGACTTACTATATAGTAAGTCCCTTCGGATAGTAAGTCCCTTCTGCTGCTCCCTTGTTTGCACTTGGGGTCGCCACAGCAAATCCAAGGTGGATCTGCATGTTGAGTTGGCATAGGTTTTATGCCGACTGCTCCCTTATTATTATTAATATATATATTATATATATATATATATATATATATATATATATATATATATGTGTGTGTGTGTGTGTGTGTGTGTGTGTAAAACCATAACCCTAACCCAACCTCACATCCATACCCCATTGTTATCACGACCTGAGTGAGGTCTTCAGTAAATCCCGTGTGTTCTCATGCCCCCCCCCCCCCCCCCCCCCCCCCCCCCCCCACTGCTCTTATGATTGCTCCATTGATTTGCTCCTGGGCGTCCTTCCCCACTAGCCAATTATACAACCTATCGCCTGCAGAGAGGGAATCAATGGAGCAATACATCCAGGACTCCTTGGCTGCGGGACTTATTCAGCCTTCTTCTTCACCGCTAAGGAGCAGGGTTAGTCTTTGTAGGTAAGAAGGATGGGACGCTGCACCCGTGCATCGATTTTAGGGGGTTGAATGCCATCACAGTACGTAATCATTACCCACTCCCCCTCCTGGATTCGGCATTCAAACTCCCTGCACGGGGCAACTATATTTTCGAAATTGGACGTTCGCAATGTGTACCATCTTGTCCGGGTCAAGGAAGGAGATGAGTGAAAGACTGTGTTCAACACGCCCCTGGGTCATTTTGAATATCTTGTCATGCCCTTCGGCCTCACTAACACACCCGCCACCTTGCAAGCCCTAGTTAATGACGTTCTCAGAGACTTCCTCAACCGGTTTGTGTTTGTTTATTTGGATGACATTTAGATTTTTTCCAACACCCCCTCTGACCACACCTACCATGTCCGTCTGCTATTTTGGAAAGCAAAGAAATGCGAATTCCATAAAGACACCATCTCTTTCTTAGGCTACGTCTTATCCAAGAACCAAATAAAACCTGATCCAGTGAAAATAAGCGTCATTACTCAATTGGGCAGCACAGTCTCATTTGAGGGCGGGTGAGTTGTTGTTTTTGAGGGTGTTTGTCAGGAAAATGATCATTTCTCTACACTGATTACAGACCCTGCAGCGGGTCTGTAATCAATCGCTTCTGCAGTGGCTCTGCTTGAAGCTTGAAGCATTTAAAGTTGTTTTTCATCTCTTTACTGTTGCACTGAACCATACTTATTGTGCTTTTTCACACCCATATCTTTTACACAATGTCCCAACTTCATTGGAATTGGGGTTGTAATAGAAATCTCCCATGTGTGTATGGAGACCTGTTATGTTACATGTAAGGGATGTCACTGTGGCCCACATCAATTAATTGTTCTTCTTCTTTCCATTTAATGGCGGTTGCAGCTTCAACAATTAGTGTCCTCAGTTCCCAAATTCTTATTGAGTGTTATTGGAAGGAAAGGTAATGTAACACAGCGGTAAACATACCACTGTCCCAGCTTTTTTGAAACGTGTTGCAGGCATCTATTTCAAAATGAGCAAATATTTGCACAAAAAAAATAAAGTTTATCAGTTTGAACATTAAATATCTTGTCTTTGTGGTGTACTCAATTGAATATAGGTTGAAGATGATTTGCAAATCATTGTATTCTGTTTTTATTTACATTTTACACAATGTCCCAACTTCATTGGAATTGGGGTTGTAATTTATAATTGCTCTCCGTCACAGAAACTGATCGCTATCTGAAGCGTGTATTAGCCGAGTCCGACTCTTATGAAGCATAGCTTGCTTCATTTCACTTTGCTTATGGAGCTGAGTCCGATTCTTATGAAGCATTGCGTCATTTCGCTTACAGCAGAGATTTGGTGTCAAATCAGCTTCATTTAAGTGTTGAAGCCATGGAGCGCTTCAATGCTTCATTATGAATAGTTGTATTGATTTAATGAATCGTGATTTTCATTTAAACCTTATCTGACATAAAGCAACTGACTTAATTAGACCATAAAAAATATCATAAAGTTTCTTTGGTAAAGATCTGCATACATGCAGTGACCCTTTTTATGGAGCTTCCCAGTGTCTTTGTGCTGACGTGAATGGATCTGAACCCAATTATTTCAAACTATTTGTTTGAACCTGGCCCAACCCATCATGTCCCAACAGGCCCGGTTGGAGTAGCCACGCTCTAGTCTGCATAATAATGACAGCATAATTCAGTGTCACAAATCCTGACATACTAAATCTGCAAGAAAATAATTTTTTTATGCATGTTTTATGTCCATCTGAGTCCTCTCAGTAGGAAATGGAATTAAAGCAAACAGGTTTAATCCACATTTCTTCACGGCCCGCTGTCTGGACTCGTATCCAAACTTCACTGGTGTTTTGATTGAGAGCCCAAGCAGTGCTACATTGACATGGTTTGCACATCTGGACACCACACATAAAATAACCATTGTCTCACTTTAACATGAACTGGTGCTTCACGACTCACTGGTGTCACAGTCTGATCGGTCCCCCTGTCTTCACAGCGCACGTGTCATTTCAGAACGTCAGCAGCAATTAACAGATTATTGCCTTGTATCTGCTTAAAACTGACTTTAGAATGATTTAAGAGTTAATAATCACATTGTTCCCTTTGATCACTTTGGGAGTAGAGAGTCAGACTCAGAGAGTCAGTCTCAGACATGCAGCTGCTGCGCTCTGATCGCCCTCTGTCTTTTATGATTAAAGAATGCTGAATTTATGTGGAAATGATTGTTGTGCAAAAGCTTCAGATATCTGACGATGACTGGAGTGCAGTTTGAAGCAGAAACAGGGAGATAATCTGTTAATCACTGCCGACACTCTGAAATGACACATGCACAGTGAAGGCAGGGGGACCGATCAGACCGTGACAGCGGCGCTCACTGTATGTTTACATTCTCTGTGTTGGGAAGGTGTCGTAGCACGGACCCACAACAGGGGGCGCAAATGAACGGACAATGAGTAAGCCAAAAGGTAACAATTTAATGTTGTGATATTACACAACGAAACGTGTCTTAATTTCACAGTCAATAAACACCAGGTGAAGTGTGGGCAGGCTCGAAGATAGAAGACGCCCGACGAGAGAGAAGCCGCGTGCCACACGGCTTCCACCACCAACGGTCTGAAGAACACCGGAGCCGCCAAGTCCCGAGTCCCCAGGTGGCCTCTGTCTTCGACTGTCGACCCTGGTACAGCTGGCAGAAAGCAGAAATATGATGTGTGAGTGTGAGTCCGCACACTCAGTAATCTATAGTCCAGATACCGTTAGGAGGGAGCACCTCCACCTCCAAATCACACACACTCGTGCAGCTCCTGTTTGTCCCTCTTCTGGGTCTTCACAGGAATGCGACTGCATACAGAACAAAGTTAGACAGCGTATTAGTCAGCAGAGAAATTACCTTGGTTCTGGTAGTCGATTTCTCGGCGGGGAGGTGGAGTTGCAGTCCGGCTTTTATGGTAGTGATGATAACGAGTGACAGCTGGTGCAAAGGATGAGTGACAGCTGTCACTTCTTCTGGGTCTGGCGCCCTCTCGTGCTTGGAGCCCGCACTCCAAGCAGGGCGCCCTCTGGTGGTGGTGGGCCAGCAGTACCTCCTCTTCAGCGGCCCACACAACACTCTGCCTCACAACATGGCTAGGAATCATGGGTAAACACACCCAGAATGGACGGAGGTCTATTATTGGAAGTACTGGATTGAACCCTTCTTGTCCACTGTAGTTTTTGGGAACCCTTTTTAATCAATACTTAATTTCGCTTATCAATCCAAGTCAATTTAGGAATCCTTTAGGTTCGTAATTTGTGTCAGGCCTACTTAAATTCTATTTCCTTTGGTAAGTTGAAGTCGATACCTCTTCCAGTGTAAAAATTATGGTAATACACCTGGTATTTGCATTACCTATCTGACATTTGAACATTTCCTGTCTCACTGTGAGTGAGAATTCGGCACTTCCTGTTTGAGTGCGAGTTTGCCACTGAGTTCCCGCCAGATTCCATGGGATCTCGTCTGTCAATCCAGGAAATGTTTGACACTTGAACATTTCCTGTTTTACAGTGGATTTGAAAATTGGCACTTCCTGTTTAGGACGCCCCATACCATGAGCAAGCTTCGCGGAGCTGTGCGGCGCTTCACTCAAATTATTATTATTATTATTATTATTATTATTATTATTATTATTATTATTATTATTATTATTATTATTATTATTATCATTATTATTATTATTATTATTATTATTATTATTAATTTCTCAAAATTTATAAGTAGATCACTGGTGCTTGGAGAGCACAGCAATGCCACACCCATATTTCAAAGTTTAAGTTATGGAGATAAAATAACATATGGGAGTTTTAACTGAGTTCACAAACACAAAAATATCTGACCTAATTTCCATCAAATTTGCTGTTTTCTTCGATATTAGCATGGGACTAGAAAGCAAACCTTGACCTCAGACCTTGATCATTGACTGATCCTAATCAAAATTAAAACAAATCTTCCCATCTATAGGCCCAGTGTACCTGCCAAGTTTGATTAAAATTGGACTGGGTGTTCTTAAGTTATCTTGCCAAAAATCATACAAACATATACACATAATTACACAGAGACCAAGAGCCTGTGCCTCAGGAGGCATCACTAACAACGTCATTCACACATATGTGGTGCAGATCCAGAATAGGATCTAAATTACAATGCATGCAGAAAGTATTCACAGCACTTCACTTTTTCCACATTTTATGTAATAGCCTTATTCCAACATCCATCCATCCATCCATCTTCTACCGCTTAGTCCAGTTATGGGTCGCGGGGGGCTGGAGCCTATCCCAGCAGTCATAGAGCGCAAGGCGGTGTACACCCAAGACAGGACGCCAGTCTGTCGCAGGGCTACAAACAGACAAACAAACACAGACACACCCACACACACACCTACGGACAATTTAAAGATTCCAATCCACCTAACCCCATGTCTTTGGATGTGGGAGGAAACCGGAGCACCCAGAGGAAACCCACGCAGACACGGGGAGAACATGCAAACTCCACACAGAAAGGCCATGGGAATTGAACCCATGACCTTCTCGCTGTGAGGCAACAGTGCTAACCACTAAGCCAGTGATTCTCAACCGGGGTGCCGCGGCACCCTAGGGTGCCGTGATCGATCGTCAGGGGTGCCGTGGGTATTTTTCATATTCGCGATTACCGTGAATTATTTATTTTATCCACAAAGCATAAAACGACTCAGAATCTGATGTCAAACGTGTTGCAGCCTCGCTCTCGTCTTAAGGCGGGACAATAACAAGGAGGCTGACGGCCGATTAAAACAGTGCTGTCTCCTTCAAAAGCCGTCTAAAATGCGGAGCTGTTGGTGTGTGTGTCAGTGCCTGTGTGCGCGCGCGCGGAGTTAACAAGCTGCAGACTGCGAGGGAGGGGGTGGGTGAGAGAGAGAGGGAGGGGGTGGGTGAGGGAGATTCCTGAATGCAGGCGTGACACATTCAGTGCGCAGCGAGCGCGGAGCAGAGAGAGGATTTTAACCCGAGTGAACGTTAACAAAACGGAAACATGAAGCTGCTTTTACTTCTCTCTGAGCTTTCTCTAAAGGTGTGATTCTGCCGTTACCGTCCTGTTCACACCATGTGCGCGTCGTATGCTGAATTTATGAGATCATGAGATGAAATAAATGGTCAAATATCTTTAAAAACATATTTAAAAAATGAGAATATATGAATGAACTGAGCCACAAAAAAAAAACAATGTTCAGATGCACAGATCACAAAAAGCAGGTGAGAACTCTGAACTTTAACAGCTGTTATTTTCCAAAGGTATTTATTTGTTCAATCTTGAGCTTAATGCAGTGTTTAAGCACAAAACGTGACTGATGAGGAGAAACAATTTCAGAAATGCAACACAAACAACCACAAATCAGAAAAAGTTGGGACTGTATGTAAAATGAAGATAAAAATAAAAATGTTGCACCATTCCCAGTTTCTCCACTCACAGAAGCCAAACGTTCTTCCAGAGTTGTGTAATTATACTACAATAGTAGAATATAAAGAATGGGGAAAAAAGAAAAAAAAAATAGACAATATATTCATCAATCGCAATTATTTGTCTGACAATCGTCTCCAGAAATTTCTAATCGTGACAGCCCTACTTGAGATCAGAGCACAAAATGCTTGAGGATTTTCGAAATGCGGTGTTTTCTGTATCGATTTTCTATTGCGATAATTGGGTTTTGCACAAAACCAGAGGTAATAGCATTATAATATTATTTTGGTTGGTGGTGTGCCGCAGGATTTTGTAAATATAAAAAGGGTGCCGCAGCTCAAAAAAGGTTGAAAATCACTGCACTAAGCCACCATGCTGCCCCTTATTCCAACATGAAGTAAATTAATTTTTTCCCTCAAAATTCTACTCACAACACCCCATAATGACAACATGATTTTTTTTTTATTTCTCAGATTTATTAAAAATAAAAAACTAAGAAATCACATGTACATAAGTATTCACAACCTTTGCTCAATACTTTGTTGATGCATCTCTGGCAGCAATTACAGCCTCAAGTCTTCTGGAATATGATGTCACAAGCTTGGTGCACCTATCTTTGGACAGTTTTGCCCATTTCTCTTTGCAGCACCTCTCAAGCTCTATCAGGTTGGATGGGGAGTGTCGATGTACAACCATTTTCAGATCTCTCCAGAGATGTTCAATCGGATTCAGGTCTGGGCTCTGGCTGGGCCACTCAAGGACATTCACAGAGTTGTCCTCAAGCCACTCCTTTGATATCTTGACTGTGTGCTTTGGGTCATTGTCCTGCTGAAAGATGAACCGCCGCACCAGTCTGAGGTCAAGAGTGCTCTGGAGCAGGTTGTCATCCAGGTTGTCTCTGCATTGCTGCATTCATCTTTCCCTCAATCTTGACTAGTCTCCCAGTTTCTGCTGCTGAAAAACATACCCACAGCATGATGCTGCCACCACCATGCTTCACTGTAGGGATGGTGCCTTGTTTCCTCCAAACATGACATCTGGCATTCACACCAAAGAGTTCAGTTTTGTTTCTCATGGTCTGAGAGTCCTTCAGGTGCCTTTTGGCAAAGTCCAGGCATTGCTGCCATGTTCCTTTTACTAAGGAGTGGCTTCCGTCTGGCCACTCTTCCATACAGGCCTGTTTGGTGGATTGCTACAGAGATGGTTGTCGTTCTGGAAGCTTCTTCTCTCTCCACAGAGGAATGCTGGAACTCTGACAGAGTGACCATGAGGTTCTTGGTCACCTCCCTGACTAAGGCCCTTCTTCCCCGATCCTTCAGTTTAGATGGGCAGCCAGCTCTAGGAAGAGTCCTGGTGGATCCAAACTTCTTCCATTTACGGATGATGGAGGCCACTATGCTCACTGTGATCTTCAAAGCAGCAGTAATGTTTTTGTACCCATCCACAGATTTGTGCCTCAAGACAATCCTGTCTCAGAGGTCTCCAGACAATTCCTTTGACTTCATGCTTGGTTTGTGCTACAGCCAGACCCGAGCTGAAATGCAGGACCCAAATGCGGGAAACAGTGAATGAAAGAAACAAATGGATTTATTACAAAATCAAATTGTGCAATCAATAATTTGGGAGATCTTGCTGAGGCCTGGAGCACAGAAACCCAGGCTGGCCTACTGTTGAAACAGGGAGCCGCAGTCTGATGGAACCAGAGCCAGGGATGTGGAATGGAGCGAACCAGGATGGATGACGGCGGGACGATCCGGTGGAGAGGTGTGGAGATGGTGGTGATGATGCTCGGAACCAGGTGGCAGCCTACAGACCGGACAAGGTGCAGGATCACTGGAGGTGAGGAGGAGACAGAGATAAGTGGCGTGCTGCTGCACGCGAGCTCAGTATGAGCGACGGGGCACTCACAGTCCAAACATAGATAGATAATCTCATTGCGCACAAAACGGAAATCACAGACATCTGAGTAGGAATGCACTGAGCGTGGAAGCTCCAAAAAGCCTGTGTGGGAATGCACAAAACTTGATTAGGCAAAAATAGAGAGGCCAGGTTACTGAGTAGTGAGTTTCTGGTGAAGGTGCAAACGTTGAACCAGAGTTTATATATTGCTGGAACTGATGAGTGACAGGTGCAGTGATCAGCTCCGCAACACGCCACATGTAAATACAGGGAAAGAAGAGGCAGGACAAAGCAAGAACCAAGGCAGCACACAAAAATAGAAATATCTCAAGGATGACCAGTGGAAACAGGAGGCACCTGATGAGGGTTTTTTTTATTATTACTTTTAATAAATTTGCAAAAATCTCAAAAAACTTTTTTAAAATTGTCATTATGGGGTATTGTGTGTAGAATTTTGAGGGGGAAAAATGAATTTCATCCATTTTGGAATAAGGCTGCAACAACAACATGGAAAAAGTGAAGCACTGTGAATACTTTCTGGATGTACCATATATAGTACATTCAGAAACAAGTGCATTTAGTGAAATTTAAAGAAACATGGCTACACACATGCAGTAATGTTGCCAATCCAAATTCAGAATGTGTAGGAGACTTTGGCCTCGGCACAGGTTTGCACTCTGCAGGTGCTCTTCAACTTGATCAAAGTCAAAACTTAATTGAAAGGAGGGGAAAAGCGTTATGATTTATCTGTTGTTACCTCATCAGATCAGTGTCAAAAATAATTTAAGAGTCGTGAAAAAGTTACCGGTTTGATCTTAATAATTTTGAGGCAGTTGGAGTAAGTCAATGTTAAACAAACTCTCAGTGACGCTGCTGCCGACGTCATTATACCCATGAGGCACTTAAAATATTCCAGTGAACATCACAACTTCGATCTGCAGTGTTTTAATGAAACTGCAAACATTTAAATAAATGTTTATGACGTTGAGCTGACGTTTGAACCTGTGATGTCCCATTTGCACCATTAGGTGGCAGCATTCACCTGCGAAAACTGAACCATAATTTGTGCTGAATAAATGTGTGTGTGTATAGATAGATAGATAGATAGATAGATAGATAGATAGATAGATAGATAGATAGATAGATAGATAGATAGATAGATAGATATCACTGGGTGTAATGATGATAAATGTTGATTTCTCAGAAGGTAAAAGATGGAGAATCACACCCTACTTTTTCCAGGTCAGGCTCAAAACTTCTCAGTCACCCCTGTCAGGCTTGAGATGATTCACTCAGTTTATGAAGCAATCACACAACAGAGGCTTTAAAAAGTCAATATTGTCTTGATAACAGAGAAGCTCTTTAATAAAAGCAAACAGATCAAATCTAGGCTCAAGTCTCCCATGTGACTTCTATCAATCAGGAAGTGAATTTTTAAACAAAGGTCTGTTCTCCATTCACAGCTGTAGAAGTGTACCATAATTCAACAATTTCATTGTGATATATATATACTCAACAAAAATATAAACGCAACACTTTTGGTTTTGCTCCCATTTCGTATGAGATAACAGTTTGATGACAGTTTGTGCAGAAATTCTTTGGTTATGCAAACCGATTGTTTCAGCAGCTGTCCGAGTGGCTGGTCTCAGACGATCTTGGAGGTGAACATGCTGGATGTGGAGGTCCTGGGCTGGTGTGGTTACACGTGGTCTGCGGTTGTGAGGCTGGTTGGATGTACTGCCAAATTCTCTGAAACGCCTTTGGAGACGGCTTATGGTAGAGAAATGAACATTCAATACACGAGCAACAGCTCTGGTTGACATTCCCGCTGTCAGCATGCCAATTGCACGCTCCCTCAAATCTTGCGACATCTGTGGCATTGTGCTGTGTGATAAAACTGCACCTTTCAGAGTGGCCTTTTATTGTGGGCAGTCTAAGGCACACCTGTGCACTAATCATGGTGTCTAATCAGCATCTTGATATGGCACACCTGTGAGGTGGGATGGATTATCTCAGCAAAGGAGAAGTGCTCACTATCACAGATTTAGACTGGTTTCAATCAATCAATCAATTTTTTTTTATATAGCGCCAAATCACAACAAACAGTTGCCCCAAGGCGCTTTATATTGTAAGGCAAGGCCATACAATAATGATGTAAAACCCCAACGGTCAAAACGACCCCCTGTGAGCAAGCACTTGGCTACAGTGGGAAGGAAAAACTCCCTTTTAACAGGAAGAAACCTCCAGCAGAACCAGGCTCAGGGAGGGGCAGTCTTCTGCTGGGACTGGTTGGGGCTGAGGGAGAGAACCAGGAAAAAGACATGCTGTGGAGGGGAGCAGAGATCGATCACTAATGATTAAATGCAGAGTGGTGCATACAGAGCAAAAAGAGAAAGAAACAGTGCATCATGGGAACCCCCCAGCAGTCTACGTCTATAGCAGCATAACTAAGGGATGGTTCAGGGTCACCTGATCCAGCCCTAACTATAAGCTTTAGCAAAAAGGAAAGTTTTAAGCCTAATCTTAAAAGTAGAGAGGGTGTCTGTCTCCCTGATCTGAATTGGGAGCTGGTTCCACAGGAGAGGAGCCTGAAAGCTGAAGGCTCTGCCTCCCATTCTACTCTTACAAACCCTAGGAACTACAAGTAAGCCTGCAGTCTGAGAGCGAAGCACTCTATTGGGGTGATATGGTACTACGAGGTCCCTAAGATAAGATGGGACCTGATTATTCAAAACCTTATAAGTAAGAAGAAGAATTTTAAATTCTATTCTAGAATTAACAGGAAGCCAATGAAGAGAGGCCAATATGGGTGAGATATGCTCTCTCCTTCTAGTCCCCGTCAGCACTCTAGCTGCAGCATTTTGAATTAACTGAAGGCTTTTTAGGGAACTTTTAGGACAACCTGATAATAATGAATTACAATAGTCCAGCCTAGAGGAAATAAATGCATGAATTAGTTTTTCAGCATCACTCTGAGACAAGACCTTTCTGATTTTAGAGATATTGCGTAAATGCAAAAAAGCAGTCCTACATATTTGTTAATATGCGCTTTGAATGACATATCCTGATCAAAAATGACTCCAAGATTTCTCACAATATTACTAGAGGTCAGGGTAATGCCATCCAGAGTAAGGATCTGGTTAGACACCATGTTTCTAAGATTTGTGGGGCCAAGTACAATAACTTCAGTTTATCTGAGTTTAAAAGCAGGAAATTAGAGGTCATCCATGTCTTTATGTCTGTAAGACAATCCTGCAGTTTAGCTAATTGGTGTGTGTCGTCTGGCTTCATGGATAGATAAAGCTGGGTATCATCTGCGTAACAATGAAAATTTAAGCAATACCGTCTAATAATACTGCCTAAGGGAAGCATATATAAAGTGAATAAAATTGGTCCTAGCACAGAACCTTGTGGAACTCCATAATTAACTTTAGTCTGTGAAGAAGATTCCCCATTTACATGAACAAATTGTAATCTATTAGACAAATATGATTCAAACCACCGCAGCGCAGTGCCTTTAATACCTATGGCATGCTCTAATCTCTGTAATAAAATTTTATGGTCAACAGTATCAAAAGCAGCACTGAGGTCTAACAGAACAAGCACAGAGATGAGTCCACTGTCCGAGGCCATAAGAAGATCATTTGTAACCTTCACTAATGCTGTTTCTGTACTATGATGAATTCTAAAACCTGACTGAAACTCTTCAAATAGACCATTCCTCTGCAGATGATCAGTTAGCTGTTTTACAACTACCCTTTCAAGAATTTTTGAGAGAAAAGGAAGGTTGGAGATTGGCCTATAATTAGCTAAGATAGCTGGGTCAAGTGATGGCTTTTTAAGTAATGGTTTAATTACTGCCACCTTAAAAGCCTGTGGTACATAGCCAACTAACAAAGATAGAGTGATCATATTTAAGATCGAAGCATTAAATAATGGTAGGGCTTCCTTGAGCAGCCTGGTAGGAATGGGGTCTAATAAACATGTTGATGGTTTGGATGAAGTAACTAATGAAAATAACTCAGACAGAACAATCGGAGAGAAAGAGTCTAACCAAATACCGGCATCACTGAAAGCAGCCAAAGATAACGATACGTCTTTGGGATGGTTATGAGTAATTTTTTCTCTAATAGTTAAAATTTTGTTAGCAAAGAAAGTCATGAACTCATTACTAGTTAAAGTTAATGGAATACTCAGCTCAATAGAGCTCTGACTCTTTGTCAGCCTGGCTACAGTGCTGAAAAGAAACCTGGGGTTGTTCTTATTTTCTTCAATTAGTGATGAGTAGAAAGATGTCCTAGCTTTACGGAGGGCTTTTTTATAGAGCAACAGACTCTTTTTCCAGGCTAAGTGAAGATCTTCTAAATTAGTGAGACGCCATTTCCTCTCCAACTTACGGGTTATCTGCTTTAAGCTACGAGTTTGAGAGTTATACCATGGAGTCAGACACTTCTGATTTAAAGCTCTCTTTTTCAGAGGAGCTACAGCATCCAAAGCTGTCTTCAATGAGGATGTAAAACTATTGACGAGATACTCTATCTCCCTTACAGAGTTTAGGTAGCTACTCTGCACTGTGTTGGTATATGGCATTAGAGAACATAAAGAAGGAATCATATCCTTAAACCTAGTTACAGCGCTTTCTGAAAGACTTCTAGTGTAATGAAACTTATTCCCTACTGCTGGGTAGTCCATCAGAGTAAATGTAAATGTTATTAAAAAATGATCAGACAGAAGGGAGTTTTCAGGGAATACTGTTAAGTCTTCTATTTCCATACCATAAGTCAGAACAAGATCTAAGATATGATTAAAGTGGTGGGTGGACTCATTTACTTTTTGAGCAAAGCCAATAGAGTCTAATAATAGATTAAATGCAGTGTTGAGGCTGTCATTCTCAGCATCTGTGTGGATGTTTAAAATCGCCCACTATAATTATCTTATCTGAGCTAAGCACTAAGTCAGACAAAAGGTCTGAAAATTCACAGAGAAACTCACAGTAACGACCAGGTGGACGATAGATAATAACAAATAAAACTGGTTTTTGGGACTTCCAATTTGAATGGACAAGACTGAGACAAGCTTTCAAATGAATTAAAGCTCTGTCTAGGTTTTGATTAATTAATAAGCTGGAATGGAAGATTGCTGCTAATCCACCGCCCCGGCCCGTGCTACGAGCATTCTGACAGTTAGTGTGACTCGGGGGTGTTGACTCATTTAAACTAACATATTCATCCTGCTGTAACCAGGTTTCTGTAAGGCAGAATAAATCAATATGTTGATCAATTATTATATCATTTACCAACAGGGACTTAGAAGAGAGAGACCTAATGTTTAATAGACCACATTTAACTGTTTTAGTCTGTGGTGCAGTTGAAGGTGCTATATTATTTTTTCTTTTTGAATTTTTATGCTTAAATAGATTTTTGCTGGTTATTGGTAGTCTGGGAGCAGGCACCGTCTCTACGGGGATGGGGTAATGAGGGGATGGCAGGGGGAGAGAAGCTGCAGAGAGGTGTGTAAGACTACAACTCTGCTTCCTGGTCCCAACCCTGGATAGTCACGGTTTGGAGGATTTAAGAAAATTAGCCAGATTTCTAGAAATGAGAGCTGCTCCATCCAAAGTGGGATGGATGCCGTCTCTCCTAACAAGACCAGGTTTTCCCCAGAAGCTTTGCCAATTATCTATGAAGCCCACCTCATTTTTTGGACACCACTCAGACAGCCAGCAATTCAAGGAGAACATGCGGCTAAACATGTCACTCCCGGTCTGATTGGGGAGGGGCCCAGAGAAAACTACAGAGTCCGACATTGTTTTTTGGTTTGTGAACAATATTTGAGGGAAATGGTGATATTGTGTATGTGGAAAAAGTTTTAGATCTTTGAGTTCATCTCATACAAAATGGAAGCAAAACCAAAAGTGTTGCGTTTATATTTTTGTTGAGTGTATTTTTAACGTATTTATAATTATATTATGTACTTACATTGAACTTACTAATTAAAATTGTGCACACACTCACACTTTTAATATATAGATGATTTACCACGCCTGCTGGATTGACGTGTGAGTCCAGAATGGAAATATCAATTTCCATTGTTCAGTGTTGTTAGGTAATATACGAGGTCTGTCAATAAAGTATAGGTCCTTTTTATTTTTTTCAAAAACTATATGGATTTCATTCATATGTTTTTACGTCAGACATGCTTGAACCCTCGTGCGCATGCGTGAGTTTTTCCACGCTTGTCGGTGACGTCATTCGCCTGTGAGCACTCCTTGTGGGAGGAGTCGTCCAGCACCTCGTCGGAATTCCTTTGTCTGAGAAGTTGCTGAGAGACTGGCGCTTTGTTTGATCAAAATTTTTCTAAACCTGTGAGACACATCGAAGTGGACATGGTTCGAAAAATTAAGCTGGTTTTCAGTGAAAATTTTAACGGCTGATGAGAGATTTTGAGGTGATACTGTCGCTTTAAGGACTTCCCAAAGGAGATTTTTTTAATGAAAGACGTGTGGACGGATTGCAGCGTCGGCTCGCAGCCGCCGTGACGCTCCGCCACAGGAAAAACACCTCTGTTGGAAGCCTTAAGGACAAGTTGGAACATCTCCAGCTGATAAACAATTTCTCATATACTCACTCCACTGAAAGCCATCAAAAGCCGCCTGGATTTTACAAATGGTTATCAACACGGAGGTGTTTTTCCTGTGCTGCCGCACCGCGTCGGCTGCGTCCCGACGCGCGGACCCGTCCGCACGTCTTTCATTAAAAAAAATCTCCTTTAACAGTGGAATATCCAGATAAATGCTGAAACCGACTTCTTCTGAAACTTCTCTGTTCTCTCACGACGTCCTGGATCAATAGAGCCTGAAATGTGGAGGTTTTCAGCTTGAACAGGCTGACGACGGCGCCTGAGAGCGTTGCGCGACGTCTCGCACCGTGGGAAGTCCTTAAAGCGACAGTATCACCTCAAAATCTCTCATCAGCCGTTAAAATTTTCACTGAAAACCACCTTAATTTTTCTAACCGTGTCCACTTCGATGTGTCTCACAGGTTTAGAAAAAAATTTTGATCAAACAAAGCGCCAGTCTCTCAGCAACTTCTCAGACAAAGGAATTCCGACGAGGGGCTGGACGACTCCTCCCACAAGGAGTGCTCACAGGCGAATGACGTCACC
>NW_022986431.1:0-47221 GCF_902500255.1 Thalassophryne amazonica
AGGAGCAGCACAGTGGACAGCAGCAGCTGGATAGTTTTTCTTATGATGAACTGGATCAGCACAGTGGACAGCAGCAGCTTGGTGGCTTTTCTAATGATGAATAGGAGCAGCACAGTGGACAGCAGCAGCTTGGTGGCTTTTCTAATGATGAATAGGATCAGCACAGTGGACAGCAGCAGCTTGGTGGCTTTTCTAATAATGAATAAGATCAGCACAGTGGGCAGCAGCAGCTTGGTGGCTTTTCTAATGATGAATAGGAGCAGCACAGTGGACAGCAGCAGCTGGATAGTTTTTCTTATGATGAACTGGATCAGCACAGTGTACAGCAGCAGCTTGGTGGCTTTTCTAATGATGAATAGGATCAGCACAGTGGACAGCAGCAGCTGGGTGGCTTTTCTAATGATGAATAGGAGCAGCACAGTGGACAGCAGCAGCTTGGTGGCTTTTCTAATGATGAATTGGAGCAGCACAGTGGACAGCAGCAGCTGGATAGTTTTTCTTATGATGAACTGGATCAGCACAGTGTACAGCAGCAGCTTGGTGGCTTTTCTAATGATGAATAGGAGCAGCACAGTGGACAGCAGCAGCTGGATAGTTTTTCTTATGATGAACTGGATTAGCACAGTGGACAGCAGCAGCTTGGTGGCTTTTCTAATGATGAATAGGAGCAGCACAGTGGACAGCAGCAGCTTGGTGGCTTTTCTAATGATGAATAGGAGCAGCACAGTGGACAGCAGCAGCTGGATAGTTTTTCTTATGATGAACTGGATCAGCACAGTGTACAGCAGCAGCTTGGTGGCTTTTCTAATGATGAATAGGATCAGCACAGTGGACAGCAGCAGCTGGGTGGCTTTTCTAATGATGAATAGGAGCAGCACAGTGGACAGCAGCAGCTTGGTGGCTTTTCTAATGATGAATAGGAGCAGCACAGTGGACAGCAGCAGCTGGATAGTTTTTCTTATGATGAACTGGATCAGCACAGTGTACAGCAGCAGCTTGGTGGCTTTTCTAATGATGAATAGGAGCAGCACAGTGGACAGCAGCAGTTGGATAGTTTTTCTTATGATGAACTGGATTAGCACAGTGGACAGCAGCAGCTTGGTGGCTTTTCTAATGATGAATAGGAGCAGCACAGTGGACAGCAGCAGCTTGGTGGCTTTTCTAATGATGAATAAGATCAGCACAGTGGGCAGCAGCAGCTTGGTGGCTTTTCTAATGATGAATAGGAGCAGCACAGTGGACAGCAGCAGCTTGGGTGGCTTTTCTAATGATGAACAGGATCAGAACAGTGGACAGCAGCAGCTGGATAGTTTTTCTTATGATGAACTGGATCAGCACAGTGGACCGCAGCAGCTTGGTGGCTTTTCTAATGATGAATAGGATCAGCACAGTGGACAGCAGCAGCTGGATAGTTTTTCTTATGATGAACTGGATCAGCACAGTGGACCGCAGCAGCTTGGTGGCTTTTCTAATGATGAATAGGATCAGCACAGTGTACAGCAGCAGCTTGGTGGCTTTTCTAATGATGAATAGGATCAGCACAGTGGACAGCAGCAGCTTGCTGGCTTTTCTAATGATGAATAGGATCAGCACAGTGGACAGCAGCAGCTGGCTGGCTTTTCTAATGATGAATAGGATCAGCACAGTGGACAGCAGCAGCTGGCTGGCTTTTCTAATGATGAATAGGATCAGCACAGTGGACAGCAGCAGCTTGGTGGCTTTTCTAATGATGAATAGGATCAGCACAGTGGACAGCAGCAGCTGGGTGGCTTTTCTAATGATGAACTGGATCAGCACAGTGGACAGCAGCAGCTGGCTGGCTTTTCTAATGATGAATAGGATCAGCACAGTGGACAGCAGCAGCTTGGTGGCTTTTCTAATGATGAATAGGAGCAGCACAGTGGACAGCAGCAGCTTGGTGGCTTTTCTAATGATGAATAGGATCAGCACAGTGGACAGCAGCAGTTGGGTGTCTTTTCTAATGATGAACAGGATCAGAACAGTGGACAGCAGCAGCTGGATAGTTTTTCTTATGATGAACTGGATCAGCACAGTGTACAGTAGCAGCTTGGTGGCTTTTCTAATGATGAATAGGATCAGCACAGTGGACAGCAGCAGCTGGGTGGCTTTTCTAATGATGAACAGGATCAGCATATTGGATAGCAGCAGCTCGGCGGGTTTTCTAATGAACAAGATCAGAACCAAGGACAGCAGCAGCTGGATGGTTTTTCTAATGATGAATAGGATCAGCACAGTGGACAGCAGCAACTGGGTGGTTTTTCTAATGATGAATAGGATCAGCACAGTGGACAGCAGCAGCTGGAAAGTTTTTCTTATACTGAACTGGATGAGCATTTTGGACAGCAGCAGCTGGGTGGCTTTTTTTTAATGATGAATAGGATCAGCACAGTGGACAGCAGCAGCTGGATAGTTTTTCTTATGATGAACTGGATCAGCACAGTGTACAACAGCAGCTTGGTGGCTTTTCTAATGATGAAAGGGATCAGCACAGTGGACAGCAGCAGCTTGGTGGCTTTTCTAATGATGAATAGGAGCAGCACAGTGGACAGCAGCAGCTGGATAGTTTTTCTTATGATGAACTGGATCAGCACAGTGTACAGCAGCAGCTTGGTGGCTTTTCTAATGATGAATAGGAGCAGCACAGTGGACAGCAGCAGCTGGATAGTTTTTCTTATGATGAACTGGATCAGCACAGTGGACAGCAGCAGCTTGGTGGCTTTTCTAATGATGAATAGGAGCAGCACAGTGGACAGCAGCAGCTTGGTGGCTTTTCTAATGATGAATAGGATCAGCACAGTGGACAGCAGCAGCTTGGTGGCTTTTCTAATAATGAATAAGATCAGCACAGTGGGCAGCAGCAGCTTGGTGGCTTTTCTAATGATGAATAGGAGCAGCACAGTGGACAGCAGCAGCTGGATAGTTTTCTTATGATGAACTGGATCAGCACAGTGTACAGCAGCAGCTTGGTGGCTTTTCTAATGATGAATAGGATCAGCACAGTGGACAGCAGCAGCTGGGTGGCTTTTTTTAATGATGAATAGGATCAGCACAGTGGACAGCAGCAGCTGGGTGGCTTTTCTAATGATGAACTGGATCAGCACAGTGTACAGCAGCAGCTTGGTGGCTTTTCTAATGATGAATAGGAGCAGCACAGTGGACAGCAGCAGCTTGGTGGCTTTTCTAATGATGAATAGGATCAGCACAGTGGACAGCAGCAGCTGGGTGGCTTTTCTAATGATGAACAGGATCAGCACAGTGTACAGCAGCAGCTTGGTGGCTTTTCTAATGATGAATAGGAGCAGCACAGTGGACAGCAGCAGCTAGATAGTTTTTCTTATGATGAACTGGATCAGCACAGTGTACAGCAGCAGCTTGGTGGCTTTTCTAATGATGAATAGGAGCAGCACAGTGGACAGCAGGAGCTTGGTGGCTTTTCTAATGATGAATAGGATCAGCACAGTGTACAGCAGCAGCTTGGTGGCACTTCTAATGATGAATAGGAGCAGCACAGTGGACAGCAGCAGCTTGGTGGCTTTTCTAATGATGAATAGGATCAGCACAGTGGACAGCAGCAGCTTGGTGGCTTTTCTAATGATGAATAGGATCAGCACAGTGGACAGCAGCAGTTGGGTGTCTTTTCTAATGATGAACAGGATCAGAACAGTGGACAGCAGCAGCTGGATAGTTTTTCTTATGATGAACTGGATCAGCACAGTGTACAGTAGCAGCTTGGTGGCTTTTCTAATGATGAATAGGATCAGCACAGTGGACAGCAGCAGCTGGGTGGCTTTTCTAATGATGAACAGGATCAGCATATTGGATAGCAGCAGCTCGGCGGGTTTTCTAATGAACAAGATCAGAACCAAGGACAGCAGCAGCTGGATGGTTTTTCTAATGATGAATAGGATCAGCACAGTGGACAGCAGCAACTGGGTGGTTTTTCTAATGATGAATAGGATCAGCACAGTGGACAGCAGCAGCTGGAAAGTTTTTCTTATACTGAACTGGATGAGCATTTTGGACAGCAGCAGCTGGGTGGCTTTTTTTTAATGATGAATAGGATCAGCACAGTGGACAGCAGCAGCTGGATAGTTTTTCTTATGATGAACTGGATCAGCACAGTGTACAACAGCAGCTTGGTGGCTTTTCTAATGATGAAAGGGATCAGCACAGTGGACAGCAGCAGCTTGGTGGCTTTTCTAATGATGAATAGGAGCAGCACAGTGGACAGCAGCAGCTTGGTGGCTTTTCTAATGATGAATAGGAGCAGCACAGTGGACAGCAGCAGCTGGATAGTTTTTCTTATGATGAACTGGATCAGCACAGTGTACAGCAGCAGCTTGGTGGCTTTTCTAATGATGAATAGGAGCAGCACAGTGGACAGCAGCAGCTGGATAGTTTTTCTTATGATGAACTGGATCAGCACAGTGGACAGCAGCAGCTTGGTGGCTTTTCTAATGATGAATAGGATCAGCACAGTGGACAGCAGCAGCTTGGTGGCTTTTCTAATAATGAATAAGATCAGTACAGTGGGCAGCAGCAGCTTGGTGGCTTTTCTAATGATGAATAGGAGCAGCACAGTGGACAGCAGCAGCTGGATAGTTTTTCTTATGATGAACTGGATCAGCACAGTGTACAGCAGCAGCTTGGTGGCTTTTCTAATGATGAATAGGATCAGCACAGTGGACAGCAGCAGCTTGGTGGCTTTTCTAATGATGAATAGGAGCAGCACGGTGGACAGCAGCAGCTGGATAGTTTTTCTAATGATGAACTGGATCAGCACAGTGTACAGCAGCAGCTTGGTGGCTTTTCTAATGATGAATAGGAGCAGCACAGTGGACAGCAGCAGCTGGATAGTTTTTCTTATGATGAACTGGATTAGCACAGTGGACAGCAGCAGCTTGGTGGCTTTTCTAATGATGAATAGGAGCAGCACAGTGGACAGCAGCAGCTTGGTGGCTTTTCTAATGATGAATAGGAGCAGCACAGTGGACAGCAGCAGCTGGATAGTTTTTCTTATGATGAACTGGATCAGCACAGTGTACAGCAGCAGCTTGGTGGCTTTTCTAATGATGAATAGGAGCAGCACAGTGGACAGCAGCAGCTGGATAGTTTTTCTTATGATGAACTGGATTAGCACAGTGGACAGCAGCAGCTTGGTGGCTTTTCTAATGATGAATAGGAGCAGCACAGTGGACAGCAGCAGCTTGGTGGCTTTTCTAATGATGAATAAGATCAGCACAGTGGGCAGCAGCAGCTTGGTGGCTTTTCTAATGATGAATAGGAGCAGCACAGTGGACAGCAGCAGCTTGGGTGGCTTTTCTAATGATGAACAGGATCAGAACAGTGGACAGCAGCAGCTGGATAGTTTTTCTTATGATGAACTGGATCAGCACAGTGGACCGCAGCAGCTTGGTGGCTTTTCTAATGATGAATAGGATCAGCACAGTGGACAGCAGCAGCTGGATAGTTTTTCTTATGATGAACTGGATCAGCACAGTGGACCGCAGCAGCTTGGTGGCTTTTCTAATGATGAATAGGATCAGCACAGTGGACAGCAGCAGCTGGGTGGCTTTTCTAATGATGAATAGGATCAGCACAGTGGACAGCAGCAGCTTGGTGGCTTTTCTAATGATGAATAGGATCAGCACAGTGGACAGCAGCAGCTGGCTGGCTTTTCTAATGATGAATAGGATCAGCACAGTGGACAGCAGCAGCTGGCTGGCTTTTCTAATGATGAATAGGAGCAGCACAGTGGACAGCAGCAGCTTGGTGGCTTTTCTAATGATGAATAGGATCAGCACAGTGGACAGCAGCAGCTTGGTGGCTTTTCTAATAATGAATAAGATCAGTACAGTGGGCAGCAGCAGCTTGGTGGCTTTTCTAATGATGAATAGGAGCAGCACAGTGGACAGCAGCAGCTGGATAGTTTTTCTTATGATGAACTGGATCAGCACAGTGTACAGCAGCAGCTTGGTGGCTTTTCTAATGATGAATAGGATCAGCACAGTGGACAGCAGCAGCTGGGTGGCTTTTCTAATGATGAATAGGAGCAGCACAGTGGACAGCAGCAGCTTGGTGGCTTTTCTAATGATGAATAGGAGCAGCACGGTGGACAGCAGCAGCTGGATAGTTTTTCTAATGATGAACTGGATCAGCACAGTGTACAGCAGCAGCTTGGTGGCTTTTCTAATGATGAATAGGAGCAGCACAGTGGACAGCAGCAGCTGGATAGTTTTTCTTATGATGAACTGGATTAGCACAGTGGACAGCAGCAGCTTGGTGGCTTTTCTAATGATGAATAGGAGCAGCACAGTGGACAGCAGCAGCTTGGTGGCTTTTTCTAATGATGAATAGGAGCAGCACAGTGGACAGCAGCAGCTGGATAGTTTTTCTTATGATGAACTGGATCAGCACAGTGTACAGCAGCAGCTTGGTGGCTTTTCTAATGATGAATAGGAGCAGCACAGTGGACAGCAGCAGCTGGATAGTTTTTCTTATGATGAACTGGATTAGCACAGTGGACAGCAGCAGCTTGGTGGCTTTTCTAATGATGAATAGGAGCAGCACAGTGGACAGCAGCAGCTTGGTGGCTTTTCTAATGATGAATAAGATCAGCACAGTGGGCAGCAGCAGCTTGGTGGCTTTTCTAATGATGAATAGGAGCAGCACAGTGGACAGCAGCAGCTTGGGTGGCTTTTCTAATGATGAACAGGATCAGAACAGTGGACAGCAGCAGCTGGATAGTTTTTCTTATGATGAACTGGATCAGCACAGTGGACCGCAGCAGCTTGGTGGCTTTTCTAATGATGAATAGGATCAGCACAGTGGACAGCAGCAGCTGGATAGTTTTTCTTATGATGAACTGGATCAGCACAGTGGACCGCAGCAGCTTGGTGGCTTTTCTAATGATGAATAGGATCAGCACAGTGGACAGCAGCAGCTGGGTGGCTTTTCTAATGATGAATAGGATCAGCACAGTGGACAGCAGCAGCTTGGTGGCTTTTCTAATGATGAATAGGATCAGCACAGTGGACAGCAGCAGCTGGCTGGCTTTTCTAATGATGAATAGGATCAGCACAGTGGACAGCAGCAGCTGGCTGGCTTTTCTAATGATGAATAGGATCAGCACAGTGGACAGCAGCAGCTTGGTGGCTTTTCTAATGATGAATAGGATCAGCACAGTGGACAGCAGCAGCTGGCTGGCTTTTCTAATGATGAATAGGATCAGCACAGTGGACAGCAGCAGCTGGGTGGCTTTTCTAATGATGAACTGGATCAGCACAGTGGACAGCAGCAGCTGGCTGGCTTTTCTAATGATGAATAGGATCAGCACAGTGGACAGCAGCAGCTTGGTGGCTTTTCTAATGATGAATAGGATCAGCACAGTGGACAGCAGCAGCTGGGTGGCTTTTCTAATGATGAACTGGATCAGCACAGTGGACAGCAGCAGCTGGCTGGCTTTTCTAATGATGAATAGGATCAGCACAGTGGACAGCAGCAGCTTGGTGGCTTTTCTAATGATGAATAGGAGCAGCACAGTGGACAGCAGCAGCTTGGTGGCTTTTCTAATGATGAACACAATCAGCACTTTGGATAAATGTTTGTTGTGTACATGAAAAATGCAGAGCAAAGCCCTCAGGGCCTTTATAGGTTAATTTTCTTATTCAGCAAATCAAAAATGTTCAAAATGGTTTGATGTCTCACAGCTAAAGAAATCTTTAAATCTGAATTCTTACCCTTTTTATGTCTGAGCCACCCCCTCCTTGCTCCGCCCACACACACACATACACACACACCTCATAATCATAGGATATCTCACTTTAAACTACATACTGTCAGTATGTTTCAGCAAAAAAAAAAAGTGTGTATAATTATATGACTCGGAGAGTAGACACGTCAGAGACACGACTCCAGACAATATTATCCTCTCTCCAGCGCGCCTGCTGCTCAAGCGAGAGGAGGAGAGAAGGAAAGGTTACTCCAGCAAGGGTGTGTATTGAAATTCAAGACCACTTCACCTCACTCAGGAGTGGCTGTCTGAAGATTAATGAGCTATTTGGGGAGAGTTCAGCTATTTCACATGCACAGGGTCCACATTAGTGGTATAATTAATTTTACAACACTGGGGTGTTGTCACCCCTCAGTGGCATGCCACGTGCCTATGATAAACATTCCCTAATTAAACAACAGCACAACAACAACAAAAGAAGGTTTGACATTCATGAGAGAAAAAAAACAAAAAACAAACTACTTCCTTTCCTCTGTGGACACATTTGCATGAGTTTTACATATTACTGTGTCAAGTCATTGGAAGCGTATTGATTGCGGTTCCAAGAAATTCCAAGTGTGCAGCTTTTGCAAAGCAAAGTGTGTTTATTTTTGACAGTTAAGGGACAGTTTCCTCCCCGCACCTCAACATCTATTATAATTGTGTACCAATCTCAACCACATCTCACACCAAGCCCACCCCTGGCCTCACTCACATCAATTTTAAGGGAAATCATTGGGGTTTATGCTAATTTCCCTTCTTGAATGGAGATCATGCTGATTCACGTGCCTGTTGTACCTGTGAGCCAAAGTGTTTGATTGTGCAGCAAACATTTCAAAATATGCTGGTTTGAAACAATTTAGATGAAATGTCTTATTGTAGTACTACTCCTACTTAGGAGGTCCTGCAACTTATACACTTGTGCAACTTATTCACTGCAACTGTATGCATTTGTTTCTAATAATAATAATAATAATAATAATGCAACTAATTTATGCACTTCTGTGCATCTGTATGTTTGTTTGCAGCCCATATATGGGAAACGAGGTGGAGCATGGGTGATGTCATGTCTGATCTGGGCAGAACATATATAGATACATCCGGGTCCCTGATGCGCGCCCACATAGCAACGCGTATTGTAACCAGCGGACTGCCGAAAACAAACCGCTTTTGCGATCATTTCCTACTTGACGTCAATTGTGCTCGCATCGTTCTGCCACATTTTTTTCTAATATACACCAGTTCTCACTGAGAATGCCACGATTGTGTGTTGCAGTTGGCTATACTAACCACGATAAGTTAAAAGATTGAAAAGTGCATTTTTTTCAAAATCCCAAAGCGCCACAAGAGTCCAGACTGAAGGGATAAATGCCTGGCTGCTATCAGCCAAGTATAAATGAGGGTGGTCATGGGAATAACACCACTGGATCACTATTTGGCATCATTTATGGTCGGAACTGCGACGGTATCTGATCATCTTCGAACCTTCAACTTTCATTGTCAATTAATGAAAACATTCTTGGCAAATGCTTTCACTTTCATCCGTCTTGCACCGGTCCAACAGTTTCACCTCTAGCGTCACAATACAAATGCCCCCAGCCATCCCTCTTAATCCTTGGCAATTGTCTCCGGTTGTATTTTGTGAGTTTAAAGAAAACTCACAAAATAGAACCGGAGTCCTATTCCATTATTCATAACTGAGGTATTCAGGCGACCGGACCTGCTTTGAACACTCTAATTTTTTCAAAGTAAACACTTCGGACCCCGCGGGACACTCAGCTAAGAGCGTTGAGGGGATGCCAAGTGGCAGGGGCTGGGGCAGACGGCAGCTCGTCTTGTGGCGGGCTCGATCCCGAGATCCAATGACAAGCTTTTTAACTGCAGCTACCTTAACTTTAACTGCATCAATTTTTGCACACCTATCAAGGCTCTCCACATACTCATACGCCATTTGGCATGACCAAATTGGCAGGCCTTTGTGAATAAACAGCGGTAAAGATGACTATATACAGTAGTGTTCAGAATAATAGTAGTGCTATGTGACTAAAAAGATTAATCCAGGTTTTGAGTATATTTCTTATTGTTACATGGGAAACAAGGTACCAGTAGATTCAGTAGATTCTCACAAATCCAACAAGACCAAGCATTCATGATATACACACTCTTAAGGCTATGAAATTGGGCTATTAGTAAAAAAAAGTAGAAAAGGGGGTGATCACAATAATAGTAGCATCTGCTGTTGATGCTACAAACTCAAAACTATTATGTTCAAACTGCTTTTTTAGCAATCCTGTGAATCACTAAACTAGTATTTAGTTGTATAACCACAGTTTTTCATGATTTCTTCACATCTGCAAGGCATTAATTTTGTTGGTTTGGAACCAAGATTTTGCTCATTTACTAGTGTGCTTGGGGTCATTGTCTGGTTGAAACACCCATTTCAAGGGCGTGTCCTCTTCAGCATAAGGCAACATGACCTCTTCAAGTATTCTGACATATCCAAACTGATCCATGATACCTGGTATGCGATATATAGGCCCAACACCATAGTAGGAGAAACATGCCCATATCATGATTCTTGCACCACCATGCTTCACTGTCTTTACTGTGAACTGTGGCTTGAATTCAGAGTTTGGGGGTCGTCTCACAAACTGTCTGCGGCCCTTGGACCCAAAAAGGTCAATTTTACGCTCATCAGTCCACAAAATATTCCTCCATTTCTCTTTAGGCCAGTTGATGTGTTCTTTGGCAAATTGTAACCTCTTCTGCACGTCTTTTATTTAACAGAGGGACTTTGCGGGGGAATCTTGCAAATAAATTAGCTTCACACAGGAGTCTTTTAACTGTCACAGCACTTACAGGTAACTCCAGACTGTCTTTGATCATCCTGGAGCTGATCAATGGGTGAGCCTTTGCCCTTCTGGTTATTCTTCTATCCATTTTGGTGGTTGTTTTCCATTTTCTTCCACGCGTCTTTGTTTTTTTGTCCATTTTAAAGCATTAGAGATCATTGTAGATGAACAGCCTATAATTGTTTGCACCTGCGTGTAGGTTTTCCCCTCTCCAATCAACGTTTTAATCAAACTATGCTGTTCTTCTGAACAATGTCTTGAACGTCCCATTTTCCTCAGGCTTTCACAGAGAAAAGCATGTTCAACAGGTGCTGGCTTCATCCTTAAATAGGGGACACCTGATTCACACCTGTTTGTTCCACAAAATTGACAAACTCACTGACTGAATGCCAAACTACTATTATTGTGAACACCCCCTTTTCTACTTTTTTTTTTTTACTAATAGCCCAAATTCATAGCCTTAAGAGTGTGCATATCATGAATGCTTGGTCTTGTTGGATTTGTGAGAATCTACTGAATCTACTGGTACCTTGTTTCCCATGTAACAATAAGAAATATACTCAAAACCTGGATTAATCTTTTTAGTCACATAGCACTACTATTATTCTGAACACTACTGTAACAATGGTTGTGAGTGCGCGTATAGTTTGTTTTTAGCGGTGATCCAAAATGCCGGCAGCAGTGACTTAGGCCTGACTTTGGGGGGCTTAGTGATGGCTTTCATAACATTTGTTTCGGCGTGGGCATTAAAAATTATGGTCCACTTGTTTCCTCAGTAATTGTTGATTAATGACCAAGCATGCTAAAAGTGCAACAATGGCTAGCATCTTACTGACAAGTTTAGCTAACAGCCTCAGTTCTGATGTTTATTAAATCAGATTTTGGGAGACTAAGTGGTAGTTCTTATCTTGGTTTGCTTTGCTGTGGGCTTTAAAAATGATGTCCCACTTATTTCCCAAGTAATCATGGATAAATGACCTAAGGTCACAAAATTAATGGCGCTAAAAATGTTAACACACCTAGCATCCAAGAATACATGACATGATGATTTTACACAATGCAAATACCAGGAAACACATCTTGTGAGAAGCGCCTTGAGGCAGCTTTGTTGTGATTTGGCGCAATATAAATGAAATGAAATGATCTGTTTTGAGAATTAAACACACAACAAGCCATATTATTACAGGTATTTTGAATATAATGCTAAAAATATATTGGCCTACAGCTAGCTACACTACAGCTAGCGACATCTCACCGACTGCAGAAGCAACACGAGTTATCTCTCAAAGTGGACACTGCCCTGTTGTGAGCTTTATGTTCAAAGATCATGACAAAACCCATAAGGAAACCAAAATAAAATAATATAAAATTACAGTGCCCAAGGCCAGTATTTACATTTTTTTCAAACAGCTCGTTCTCTGACTAATAAAATATGATCACAGCATTTTTTTTTTTAATCTTTTGCATTATGCTTTCTTGCCCTTGGATATTTCTATTACTACGACTAAGAATAATAATCATAAAAAGAAGAAGAAGAAAAAGAATAACAGCTATCTAGTATATAAAACATTACCATATTTACTGAATGGAATAAACACCTATAATAAAAGTACAATTAAACAGTGCAACAACTACTCAAATAAAAAAAAATAAAAAAAATCTGATTGGATATATGTTCTTGTTCTCTTTCCAATACTGTGAGCTGACAATCCATCTCCATCTGATTTCTTCTGTGCAAACCTCATCAAATAAAATCTAGTATGTTTTACATTGATGTTTATTTGTCCATCTTGCTCATTTTTGGAATTTAAGAGTCCTTATGTGAAGTAGCATCACAAGCTGTGGTGTGCACATGTGCTACCATGAGTTGCTGCCCGTTGTTTAACTTGCCCCCAGGGAAACTTATTAAAAAGTGAGTTCCACATCCAGAACAAAAGGTGTAATTTCTACTGGTATAACATACCACTAGATCTGAGAAATAGGCTGATGGCAGTAGTGCTACACAACTATATCTCTATAAATGCAAAAAAAAAAAAAAATTGCAGATACAACTTACTAATGCAAATTTCAAGTTAATGCCCCTACGTCCTTTGGTCATATTGCTTATATGTTGCATGCAGTACCCAGTATGAAGAACTATTGAATAAGTCATCTAAATTGCTCCGCTCTGTTATACTGGGTGTCCAGTGCAAATCTGAAATAATCCAGCAGCAAGATGCAGGTGCTGACAAATGCTATGGAATTCTACAGCAAACAAAGTCCACATGTGATTGCAACATTTCATGCACTTTTTGGTGGGGCTCCTATTTACATATTTAGTAGCTTTGAGGCTGTGTGTTCCCGAGCTGTGCTTGTCAAATGTGTAGCTACAGTGGATGTGGAGAAAATGACTCACTTTGAAATAAATCGTTTTCCACATCAAACATTGTGAATAATTTTGCATGTAAATATGTGTACATATTGGTGATGCTTCTGTAAGAAGGGAAATAAAAGTGCATAGACTGTACTAACTCAAGATGGACAAATATTGACAAGCTGATCATTAAGATGTTTTATGAAGAAGGCTTTTCCAATATGACATTTTGACAATTTGACATTTTGACACCAAAATCATGAGATCTCTTGATTCTCCATGCTTAATACACATATCAATTTGGTGCCAATCATGCAACTCTGAAAGAAATTATTGCGCCCACAATTTTTTATAAAGTATGCTCTAGTGACCTTGACCTTTGCCCTTTTGATCCCAATGCCAATAGGCTTTCTGGCACAAGTACACCTAATGCACATACCACATAGGTGACAAAGTAATTAAGAAAGGTTGTTGTGTTTACATGGGTTTTTTAATTTAAAGTATGCTTCAGTGACATCGACCTTTGACCATTTGACCCAAACACCAACAGGCTTCTTTGGGTCAACATAGGTAATGCACATGCTGAATTTGTTGACAATCGGGCAGGTAAAAAAGAAGTTACTGCACTCACAATATAGTGGTGCAGCTTAGCTAAAATTTCCATTAAAAATGTTGATTTTGTGATTAAAAGCATGGAATTTGGCACACATATTCTTAATTAACTAATGTTTTCAGATATGGAACCATTCTGGAAGTGACCTCTGAGCTACACTGGTCAATAAAGAGTTGCACAGGGGTCAAAATTTAAAAATGCTCCAATCCTGTTGAAAGCTATACCACATTATTTGGCTGATCATATCAAATCCAAAAAGGTATAGTTTGGACTATCTATGACTGAATTCTATGGAGTTATGGGGTAAAAACAGCAAAAATGGTGACAAAACGTCGGTTTCAGTTTGTACAGGGGTCAAAAGCTAAAGTTGCTCCAATTTTGGTTTAAGAAAATGCAAATTATTGGTTGAGGTAATAGCATTTTAAAAAAGCAATAGTTTGCACCATCTGTCATGCTTAGTTATCATGTTACGGGGTGACATATGTCATATGTCATAGAATCCAATGGACACCAACCTTGTTTGACCTTTACTTTGGAGACCAACCATTCAACACAGTCAAAATTTTTCCATTTATTAATCCTTTTATTTCAACCAATACGTTGCATCACTTTTTACCAAAATTGGAGCAACTTTAACTTTTGACCCCTGTACAAACTGGAACTGATCTTTGTCACCATTTTTGCCAATTTTACCCCATAACTCCAGAACATTCAATCATAGATGGTCCAAACTATACCTTTTTGGAATCGTTATGATCAGACAAATAATGTGGTATAACTTTCAATATGATTGGAGCATTTTTAAATTTTGACTCCCTGTAATTCTTTATTGACCCCTGTACCTCATTAGAGGTCAGCTCCAGGATTGCTCCATATATGAAAATAAACATTAGTTAATTTAGAATATGTTTGTCAAATTCCATGCTTTTATCACCAAATTAACAATTGTTTTGCTATGCCACCCCACTAATATGTTTTTTTTTTTTTTTGAAGTACACTCCATGATGTTGAACTTTGACGTCTTGACCCCAACACCACTAGGGATCTTGGGGTCACTATCTGCAATGCATACACCAGGTTTGGTGACAATCAGACTGGTGCAAGTGCAGTAATCTCGCTCAACAGTAAGGAAAAAATTTCTATATATATATATATATATTGCAATGTCAAAGTGACAGGGATACACGTCCATCACACATCTTTCTTATCATCCTTACATATTTGTTGCCTTTCCTCACCAGCTTGTGTGATGGGTAGCATTGTCAAAATGGACAGAAGTAATGGGAGACAACACATGCGGAGTCGGTGCCAACAACATGCAGATCCTGCGTTGGGAGAGCTGTGCCCATGCGACAGATGGATGTAGTCGGTGGACTGATTAATGTGCTCGCTGGCCTGTGCTTCACTGGCAACGGAGATAAAGGAGTTCACAAAAGTGGGCTGAATATTTGTTCAGTGTCTAAAACAGGTGTTGCACTTGTTTGGTCACCTGATTCCGCGGTGGTTTTTGTAGCAGGATGATCCGACGACGCACATCCGACACCAAGGTCAACCATATATTATTCCCTACTAGAACACATAACTTAATTTGCATAAAGCCTGAGCCTGTGGATGCATATATTCATCAGGGCGGGCAAACATAATGGAGCAGCGTTACGGAACGGCGGAATAAAACGTCAAGGTCAAACTTATTTTGAGATCCTTTCAGCAAATGCATCACTGAGTGCTTCAAAAGGCATAAACCCTGACTTAAATTAGTTTTTGCAATAAAGGCTGAATTCATTTCATCACCTCAATTATTACCCCCACCATGGCGGTTATGCGATCGCAGATGTGAAACTGTGTGTTTTACCCTTAGCAGGTTTGTACAAATGTTATTTTGTCTGTGGATCTTGGATGTTTGTGGAAAGAAAAGCCTTCTTAAGAGAAAGAACCCATTCATTTTTGGTGTTGATCAAGATCAAGGCATGGAAGCTGGATGATCTTATTTCCGTATTTTCCAGAGTGTGTCGCATTTTTTTACTAGCCTGCTGATTTACTGAAAAGCATTATTATTTTTGTATTACTCTTTACTACGACTAATAATAATAATAATGATACAAATTTTATACTTTGTATAGAAATGTTCATACAAACAGTTTCAGCAGATATTTATGTTGATAACTGTGTGTTTTACTCTTAGCAGGTTTGCACAGACATTTTTCTGTGGATCTTAACCCTCTGGGGCTGACCAAGCTTTATTAAATTATAAATAACTTTTTGAGATAGAAACTTACTTTTTTTGCTGAAAAGTTAACTCCACCAACGTTCGAGCCAGCCATCGACCATCTTTGTACTCCTCATAGAAGCTGTGTGATGACGTTCGGAATGTGTGTCCAATCGGAATTGGTTCACCGTCACATGGTTTTCCAAAATCCAATCGTAGAGCAGATTTACCTCACGTGATAAACCAAAGCTCATTTTCAGGAGTGATATCTTACTAGATGGCCCGTTTGAATAGGCCCCTAACTCCTCCAATGCGCCCTGCGCACAAAGAGTGTGTAACTATCAGGATTGCTCCACTAGTTTGCATTTAAATGTTACTGGGTTACTCTGTGGCTCTCCCTCTGGCGTAAAGCACTATTTACCATATCAATGTAGTCTTATACACCTCTCTGCAGCTTCTCTCCCCCTGCCATCCCCTCATTACCCCATCCCCGTAGAGACGGTGCCTGCTCCCAGACCACCAATAACCAGCAAAAATCTATTTAAGCATAAAAATTCAAAAAGAAAAAATAATATAGCACCTTCAACTGCACCACTGACTAAAACAGTTAAATGTGGTCTATTAAACATTAGGTCTCTCTCTTCTAAGTCCCTGTTAGTAAATGATATAATAATTGATCAACATATTGATTTATTCTGCCTAACAGAAACCTGGTTACAGCAGGATGAATATGTTAGTTTAAATGAGTCAACACCCCCGAGTCACACTAACTGTCAGAATGCTCGTAGCACGGGCCGGGGCGGAGGATTAGCAGCAATCTTCCATTCCATCTTATTAATTAATCAAAAACCCAGACAGAGCTTTAATTCATTTGAAAGCTTGACTCTTAGTCTTGTCCATCCAAATTGGAAGTCCCAAAAACCAGTTTTATTTGTTATTATCTATCGTCCACCTGGTCGTTACTGTGAGTTTCTCTGTGAATTTTCAGACCTTTTGTCTGACTTAGTGCTTAGCTCAGATAAGATAATTATAGTGGGCAATTTTAACATCCACACAGATGCTGAGAATGACAGCCTCAACACTGCATTTAATCTATTGTTAGACTCAATTGGCTTTGCTCAAAATGTAAATGAGTCCACCCACCACTTTAATCATATCTTAGATCTTGTTCTGACTTATGGTATGGAAATAGAAGACTTAACAGTATTCCCTGAAAACTCCCTTCTGTCTGATCATTTCTTAATAACATTTACATTTACTCTGATGGACTACCCAGCAGTGGGGAATAAGTTTCATTACACTAGAAGTCTTTCAGAAAGCGCTGTAACTAGGTTTAAGGATATGATTCCTTCTTTATGTTCTCTAATGCCATATACCAACACAGTGCAGAGTAGCTACCTAAACTCTGTAAGTGAGATAGAGTATCTCATCAATAGTTTTACATCCTCATTGAAGACAACTTTGGATGATGTAGCTCCTCTGAAAAAGAGAGCTTTAAATCAGAAGTGCCTGACTCCGTGGTATAACTCACAAACTCGCAGCTTAAAGCAGATAACCCGTACGTTGGAGAGAAAATGGCATCAGATCTTCACTTAGCCTGGAAAAAGAGTCTGTTGCTCTATAAAAAAGCCCTCCGTAAAGCTAGGACATCTTACTACTCATCACTAATTGAAGAAAATAAGAACAACCCCAGGTTTCTTTTCAGCACTGTAGCCAGGCTGACAAAGAGTCAGAGCTCTATTGAGCCGAGTATTCCTTTAACTTTAACTAGTAATGACTTCATGACTTTCTTTGCTAATAAAATTTTAACTATTAGAGAAAAAATTACTCATAACCATCCCAAAGACGTATCGTTATCTTTGGCTGCTTTCAGTGATGCCGGTATTTGGTTAGACTCTTTCTCTCAGATTGTTCTGTCTGAGTTATTTTCATTAGTTACTTCATCCAAACCATCAACATGTCTATTAGACCCCATTCCTACCAGGCTGCTCAAGGAAGCCCTACCATTATTTAATGCTTCGATCTTAAATATGATCAATCTATCTTTATTAGTTGGCTATGTACCACAGGCTTTTAAGGTGGCAGTAATTAAACCATTACTTAAAAAGCCATCACTTGACCCAGCTATCTTAGCTAATTATAGGCCAATCTCCAACCTTCCTTTTCTCTCAAAAATTCTTGAAAGGGTAGTTGTAAAACAGCTAACTGATCATCTGCAGAGGAATGGTCTATTTGAAGAGTTTCAGTCAGGTTTTAGAATTCATCATAGTACAGAAACAGCATTAGTGAAGGTTACAAATGATCTTCTTATGGCCTCAGACAGTGGACTCATCTCTGTGCTTGTTCTGTTAGACCTCAGTGCTGCTTTTGATACTGTTGACCATAAAATTTTATTACAGAGATTAGAGCATGCCATAGGTATTAAAGGCACTGCGCTGCGTTGGTTTGAATCATATTTATCTAATAGATTACAATTTCTTCATGTAAATGGGGAATCTTCTTCACAGACTAAGGTTAAGTATGGAGTTCCACAAGGTTCTGTGCTAGGACCAATTTTATTCACTTTATACATGCTTCCCTTAGGCAGTATTATTAGACGGCATTGCTTAAATTTTCATTGTTACGCAGATGATACCCAGCTTTATCTATCCATGAAGCCAGAGGACACACACCAATTAGCTAAACTGCAGGATTGTCTTACAGACATAAAGACATGGATGACCTCTAATTTCCTGCTTTTAAACTCAGATAAAACTGAAGTTATTGTACTTGGCCCCACAAATCTTAGAAACATGGTGTCTAACCAGATCCTTACTCTGGATGGCATTACCCTGACCTCTAGTAATACTGTGAGAAATCTTGGAGTCATTTTTGATCATGATATGTCATTCAAAGCGCATATTAAACAAATATGTAGGACTGCTTTTTTGCATTTACGCAATATCTCTAAAATTAGAAAGGTCTTGTCTCATAGTGATGCTGAAAAACTAATTCATGCATTTATTTCCTCTAGGCTGGACTATTGTAATTCATTATTATCAGGTTGTCCTAAAAGTTCCTTGAAAAGCCTTCAGTTAATTCAAAATGCTGCAGCTAGAGTACTAACGGGGACTAGAAGGAGAGAGCATATCTCACCCATATTGGCCTCTCTTCATTGGCTTCCTGTTAATTCTAGAATAGAATTTAAAATTCTTCTTCTTACTTATAAGGTTTTGAATAATCAGGTCCCATCTTATCTTAGGGACCTCATAGTACCATATCACCCCAATAGAGCGCTTCGCTCTCAGACTGCAGGCTTACTTGTAGTTCCTAGGGTTTGTAAGAGTAGAATGGGAGGCAGAGCCTTCAGCTTTCAGGCTCCTCTCCTGTGGAACCAGCTCCCAGTTCAGATCAGGGAGACAGACACCCTCTCTACTTTTAAGATTAGGCTTAAAACTTTCCTTTTTGCTAAAGCTTATAGTTAGGGCTGGATCAGGTGACCCTGAACCATCCCTTAGTTATGCCGCTATAGACTTAGACTGCTGGGGGGTTCCCATGATGCACTGTTTCTTTCTCTTTTTGCTCTGTATGCACCACTCTGCATTTAATCATTAGTGATCGATCTCTGCTCCCCTCCACAGCATGTCTTTTTCCTGGTTCTCTCCCTCAGCCCCAACCAGTCCCAGCAGAAGACTGCCCCTCCCTGAGCCTGGTTCTGCTGGAGGTTTCTTCCTGTTAAAAGGGAGTTTTTCCTTCGCACTGTCGCCAAGTGCTTGCTCACAGGGGGTCGTTTTGACCGTTGGGGTTTTTACGTAATTATTGTATGGCCTTGCCTTACAATATAAAGCGCCTTGGGGCAACTGTTTGTTGTGATTTGGCACTATATAAATAAAAATGATCGATTGATTGATCAATGGGGTGAGGGGCCGCTCCTCAGACTGTAGGAGCCAAAGTGTGAAATGAAAGCTGTTTGCAGAGTCAGAAAGAAGACTCCAAAACACAGTAGAAATAGAAATTTGGGATGTGACCTTTATGTAAAAGCAGACAGAAATTGCTTTGAGATGAAGACAAACAAAAATGCATAGACCATTTTGTATATGGGTGATTCTTTAACTACGGGCACTATTGGCCTTGTAAATGTAATTTCCACACCATTGCCTTACAATATTAAGCGCCTTGGGGCAACTGTTTGTTGTGATTTGGCGCTATATACATGTGCTCTGATGTCACTGTTTATCTCCATAGAAACTACCCAAACAATCTTTCATACAAACTGCTTAAAGGGACATTACAGTGTTGTGGTGGAAATTACGGCAATAGTGTGGGACAACTACATTTTGTTTAAAAAAATCACAACAGTTGTATGACATTGAATACCCCAATTATGTTTTGATTATTTTACTGATATTTTATTCAGAGATATTGTAAAACATTAGAAAAAACATTTCTTTACCATTCAGTTTTATCATTGAAGATCAAAAGTCTGGGTGTGGGACAAGCACAAAATGACAATATTTGCATATAATGATGCTGAAAAAAGGTGAAAAAGTCATCATAGACTACTAGAACAAATTTCTTAACACACTTTCATTGTAAAGATAACTATAAAAGTGTGAAATTTCCCCTTTTTTCTATTTTTCATACAATATGATCAAAGGACATAAGTGCCCGTAGTCTAAGAATCACCCATATATTGTTCAAACTGTGCATTTGTGTTTGTTTGAACTTTTTTGTTGTACAGTCTTTCACACAAGCCCACAAATTACCTTTATAAAGTGTCAAAACAGTTGATTATTATAGTTTGCTGTGTCTTCGTCTCACCAGCACAAAAAAGACAACACTAAAATACAAACATAGTCATACAAACACACAAATAAAACAAAGTTAAGATACATAAAATGCACAGAAGGAAGAAGTAGAATAAGACCTCGTAAAATAAATAAAATGTGAAATAAGATCTAATAAATTAAATAAAACAGAAGTAAAGCAGTTCATGTTTTATTTGTGGAGTGGTCACTTTTTTTGAGTTCATTATGGTGACGGCATTTGGTATAAAAGATTTTTTTATAAAAACCTTTGGCCAGCAGAGCTCCGTAGCACCTCCCAGACTTCAAGAGCTCAAACTGACAGGACAGAGGATGAGAGCTGTCTGCGAGGACACTCTGATAATACTCTATGAAATACTGAAAAGCCACATGTTTATCATTATTGTTATTATTAATGACTTTTGCATTATTATTTATGACTGCTAATACTGCTACTACCTCTAATAATAATAATAATAATAATACACTTTGCATTGAAATGTTTGTGCAAACTTTTCATCAAATATTTGTTTATATGAATTCTTGATAAGGTTTGCACAAAACCTTTTCATTGGCTCTCAATGGATTTTTATGGAAGGAAAAACCTTCCTAAAGGGAAATAATCAATTATTTTTTTGCTGTTGATTAGGATCCAGACATACAATCTAGATTATTTTATTATCATATTTTCTGGTGTATAACTTTGGTTTTTTACTTGCCTGCAAGTTATATACAATTTATATACCGAAATGTCATGTTTTCATATTATTATTATTATTAATAATAATAATACTTACTATTATATTATTATTTTTAATAATCCTGGCAATAATAATAATCTTTCATTTTGCATTGTATTGTTCATACAAATTGTTTTAGCAAATATTTATTTATGCAAACTCGGGATAACTGTGTTTTATTTGTTAGCAGGTTTGCACAAAAGCTTTTCAGTGTCTCTCTGTGGATCTTTGAGGAAGAACAAACCTTAAGAGAAAGAACCCAAAGAACCCAAAAATCACCTTTTTATTGGTATTATTATTATTATTATTATTATTATTATTATTGCCATTATTGTTGTTATTATACACTTTGCAGAGAAATGTTCATACAAATGATCTTTTCAGCTTAAATGGTGCAATTTTCTGTTCTAATACATTTATTGGATAGCAATACAATTGATGATAATTATTATTATTATTATTATTATTATAGACTGTTTTTATTATGCACTTTGCATAAAAATGTTTGTACAAATGGTGCAGACTGATGGTGTCGTTTTCTGTCCAAGACCAATTTGATATGCTGAGTCCCATTCCAGTCTTCTTTTTCTGCTCATATTTGCTCATGATCATCAAACTCTATAAAAAAAAAAATCGAAAAATCAATATGCATGTCATCACCTAAGCCAGGTGCATTCAGCTCTGCGATCATGCCACGGCGGCAGGGGAAGCCTGACTGAGAACCAACCAGGATGCTGCAACTAATAGTTGTCAAGGCCAAGTGACAGCTCAGCTTATCTGCGGTGAGCCATATTTCCTCCGCCTCCCCAATGATCTGGCTGGACAGTGCGCGCTGTGCGTCCCTCCTGATAAAGCTCATCATGTGCACATACACAAAAAACTACACTGGAAATCACGTCTGGGCTTAAGCCTCCGCCGTCCCCCGGCAACAACCGCCATCTCGACTTGGAAAACAAATGTAGTTTTGGTTCTGTGGTCCACCTAATGCTGTGCTCACACATTCACTCCCACTCATTTTTACTTTGTTTGTGTGCTTTATCCCTTCTTTAAAGAACCCTTCTCTCCCTTTGAGATTAGTGGTGGGTAAAGATGAAAAATTGCATTTTCAGCGCTGTGACATCTCATCTGTTTGGTGAGTAGTAATTTCCCTCGACAATGTAAGTGCTGGTGGGCCACAAGCTCATGACAGCCATGACAGCTTTGTCAAGAACTTTGATTCTATATTTTTTTCATACAGAAAGACTCATTATTTAGATATTATCTCCGCCAAGGAGGTTATGTTTTCAGTCGCGTCCGTTTGTTGGTTGGTTGGTTGGATTGTTAGCACGATTACTCAAAAAATCCTCAATGGATTTCAATGAAATGTTTACCAGGGGTGTATCTTGACCTAACTTAGATGTCATAACATTTTGATAATGATCCAAAACACGGTCCGGATCCAGTAATTTTTTTAATGATTCTTTATCATTGCAGGATAGGGCCAATTTCAACATTTTTGCATCTAACTTCATGAAGACGGGTCACAAAGGCTACACAAAAATTAAGTTATGACACAACAATAATTTAGCATTTGATTCTCCTCACTGAACTAGAAAATAAAAAAAAAACATGTAGTTCATGCAGTTTCTCTTTATAAATACATTTGCTAAAAATACATGGCTGAGACCAAGCTTTACTAAATTATAAATAACTTTTTAATGACATGAGATAGAAACCTACTTTTTTTTTTGCTGAAAAGTTAACTGGTCTTTCGAGCCACTGCCCACCATCTTTGTACTCCTCATAGAAACAGTGTGATGATCTGAGCATTGTGAGTGTCCAATCGGAATTGGTTCACCGTCACATGGTTTTCCAAAATCCAATCGTAGGGCAGATTCACCTCACGTGACACACCAAAGATTGTTTTTAGGAGTGATGTGTTCCTAGTTTATTATAGTTTGCTGTGTGTTTTGAATAAATGTTTCTGGAAAATTATTTCCGCTTTACTTTTTTCCTTTCTTATTTCTGATTGGAAACCTTTATTACACTTATAAAACACAACTGTAGCATATATATTTTAAAAGTACAGGTTGTCCTGAAAAAAAGAGACATAAAACTTGATTGTGGGATGCAGTGAGAGCTGCAACAGCAATAATAAAACATTTATGCCAGGCGAGTGAACTGTCCAAAAAAATGCCCTCAGAGGGTTAACCACTGAATATGAAACATGATGGTAGATGCGTGAAATGATGTGGAATAAGTCTCTTTGCCAAAGAGTATTCTGACGTCAGTGACCCTATGGCCTTGGCGGGGGTTTGCGCTCTCTGAGTGCTTCTAGTTATATTTAAAAATGAACTGTATTTTGAGGTCAATAATTTGAAGACTCTTTCTGGTTGAACATAAGTGGCTTCACTTTTTAACTTTTTTTTTAAAAATCTATACGATAAATCTCTCAGGCCTAAATCTTCATATCTGTTAAGTGTCATACAACACACATAGTTAGAATGCCATTTTTTTTTTTCAGGCAACATGAAAAATTACCTGAAGATGTTCAAAATTATAATTCTGCCTTAAGGACATTATAAATCTCATTCCTCACAATGGAAGTACTCTGCTAGATGACACTAAATCCTTCACACTGTGGCTTTAAGAAGTCCATCCAGATGTTGGGATGGACCAATTGTCTGTCTGGGTGGTGGACCCAAGGGCCTTCAAAATGATGTCACAAAATTCATCTTCTGTCAGTTGCCCATCACTGGAAGTGTACACCCCAAGTAGTTTCAATTAGTATTTTTGGTTAGAATCTACATGACAAACATAAATAGTATGTTTGTACTACTTTTGTTTTATTGTAGCAGTGATCAGACTATAGTTAGAGGGCTGCTATTTTTCAAAAGACCAGAGGCAATTTTTCACCCTGACAAGTGTAATGTGGCTGTGTTATTGGCATAATGTATAAGGCGGCAACACAGGAGTTTCTCATTGGCCATTAAGTAAAAAGGGTAACGTTTGTTCAAATTAAATTAGTTTTCTTGACACTTTTGACATACCGGTTAAGTCGCTCTTCCCATCTGCCTCCGAGATTCATCTTTCAGTTTTATGAAATCAGAATTACAGCTTTAAACCGCCGCAGTATCCCAAGATCCGTCACTCTAGCCCTCGTGTGGCAAATGCCCAGCGCACCTTGGCGCTAAGACAGATTGAGCAATAGATTGATCTCGGTCAGGAAGAGGGATAGTGGAGAGAGTGGCTGGGGGAAAGGAGGGGGGCAGAAATGTAATTGAGTGAATGCGATCTTCATTTTGCACCAGTTTGACACGTGTCAGAGTGCAGTCTCCTGCAATTCTATAACAATGAGGACCCGCAGAGTAGACTGTCGGGCACCCACAGGATTTGCCTGATAGATAAACGCTGCAAAGAAGGCACCGCTGCAAGGCCAGCCTCACATGAAGTCCACACGGCATGCCAGAAAGTCATGCATGTGCCAAATGTACCTCTGTCTCATCAGTGGTAAAGCCAGCATTCGATGGTGGCAATATTTTTCAGTCAAGGGTTAGGGTTCGGGAGGACTAACAGGAAGACAGAGGATGGGAAGGAGAGGAACAGTAGTAGACAGTAAACCAGTAGAGATCAGTATGTCTCGTATTTATATTTATATTTGCATTTTTTTTTTCACTTTTGATACTCTGTGTGCTTCTTACCCTGTGTGCTGCTATACAATGCTGCTGGAACCTCAATTTCCCTGAGGGACTCTTTCCAAGGGCTTAATAAAGTTCTAGGTCCTCCCATTGTGTGTTTGACTGACTGCCATCTGTGTGCATGTGTGTTTATAAGACTAAATATCTGAGGCTTCATCAAATAGAAACGTGCAACGTTAATGCGGTCCGTTTTGTAATAATCTATACCATAAGTCTCTCAGGCCCAATATGTATGTCTGATATACGGTACTTCGTTTCTGTGAAAGTTCCTGGTGAAAAGCTCAAAAACCATACACAGATTGAGTTTTTCAGCCAACCTGAAGATTTGCAGGGGGATTTTTTTGAAGCAAATTTGTCACTTTAAGTGCGTTGTGTTTAAGCACATTATAAACTCCACTGCTCACAATGGAGGCACTCAGCTCATGTGAATGCTAGCCCATCAGCATTGCATTATGAGGTACAAACATGTTTTCATGCTAATGTTCACCCATTATCGGGTTTTAATGCTTGTGTTGGCCCTTTAGCATCACACTGTCATGTTAGCATTGTGTTAGCATCAAATACAGACCAACATTAGCATAACATCACATAAAGTAGGGTAATGAGCTAACAGTGTAATGTTAGCCTGAATGTATTTACGCTAACATGTATGTATGTAAGTATTAAATTTGAAAGCACACTGTAAAAATCCTTGCTCACAATGGAGGTAATCAGCACATGCTAACATTTAGCACAATATCAGCACTTTGATTACACAACATTTAGTCCATGAGCCAGTCATGAATTTTTACCTAATCTGTACCACTTCAGGGGAAAAAGCGACACTTAGAATCCAGCTTCATTGTATCATGGCCTACACAAAAATGTATGATAGCCATCCCGGGGTGGTAGCTGAAGAATTACACAGAGGTCAAACTTTAAAAATGCTCCAATCATGTTGAAAACTATATCACATTATTTATCTGATCATAACAATTCCAAAAAGGTATAGTTTGGACTATCTATGATGGAATGTTCTGGAGTTATGGGGTAAAAACAGCAAAAATGGTGACAAAGGTCAAATCAGTCTGTACAGGGGTCAAAAGTTAAAGTTGCTCCAATTTCAGTACAAAATGATGCAAATTATTGTTTGAAATAAAAGGAATAGTTTTGACTGTTGAATGCTTTGTCTACAAAGGTCAAACAAGGTCAACATCCATTGAATTCTGTGACATATGACATATGTAACATGATACCTAAGCATGACAGATGGTGCAAACTATTCCTTTTTCGAACCCTATTAAGCCAAACAATAATGTGCATAATTTTCAGCTACCACCCTGGGATGGCTATCATAGATTTTTGTGTAGGCCATGATACACTGAGGCTGGATTCTAAGTGTCATTTTTTTTTTTTTCCCCTTAAGTGGTACCAAAAACCTGCTTGACCCATGGGCGAATATAAAACAGTAACTTTTCTAAAATACGGAAACAGTGCTGCAGAACAATGACAGCATTCACTGACTATGCACTGCAATGAGAATAAATATGCATAATTTCTCAATATTTTCACCTTGTATTTCATAGAAATTATGACAAATGTAGTAAAATAGTTATATTATTTGTGAGATTTTGAGTAGTTCATTAATTTAATTTCTAAATTTACAAACATATCTATTTAAAGTAATTTTATTTTTTGGTGTTAATACAATGTTTGTTGATTTTCCTTTCACACCACAGGTAAAGCACAAAATACCCTCACAATTTTTGCTGAAAGGCCTATTGTATATCCAGCTGAGCAACAGTCAAATCTTTTTTTTTTTTAACATACCCACATTTTTTAGCATGATATTGTAAAACACTTTGATATTGCAAAAGACTAACAAAGCAATAAAGAGATGTCGCATAATTTCAGTGTGAAAGCCGCCGCAGATGAACAAAAGTCAAACTCTCCGTGCTTTGACTTAAAAGAGAATATTCAACATTGCCCATGTATTAGTTTGAGAATTTTCATGACAAGGCGTCTCAAAAATTCTTTAAATTTTAAACAGCCTTTCACACCTTTGAATAATGGAAGGTGCGTAGCAATGAATTTCATCTTGCTGCCCTGTTTGTCACTACAAACAAAATTTTGATTAAAAAGTCATTCATTTTTGCATTTGATTTGCATTAATTTTTGCACTCAGTGTCAAGTATACATACTAATAGTTCTTAACTTGAAAAAACTCTTAAAAGTACAAATAGAATTTTAAATCTCTGTGTAATATGACGTAGGTCCTCGGGGTATTAGTTGAACCTGAAAATTACTTCTGAAAGACCAATTAAAATTCAGAATTACTACAGTAAAAAAATAACCAAAAGATCAAACTGTTACACATTGATACGTATTGCTCAAAACAATCAGATTGGCTATTTTGAATGTATAGAAAGCAGCTCTTTTTGACTCGTACAGTTTTATTTCACGAATGGACCCACACATTTTAATCAGCCACACTGTGCTGAGATTCTCTTTGCATTGCGTAAGCCGGCTGTCTGGTTCCGATCAGCTAAAACTATCGTTGTGATGCTCATTTTAATCCGACATTGGATATAGGATGGAAAATTCTTGAGTTTATCCACGTTGAAAGGACTGAGGAGTGTTTCCCTGCTGAGTGCTCAGGTCAAAGATTCAGCTCCTTGTAAATGGACAACTATGTGTTTCATATTTATTAGATACGGTGCTGAGAAATCCATTTTATACTCAACATCATGAGTAATATATGTTCCATTAAAGGCACTATTTGGAGGGAATGGTCTTTTATTTTTTGGAAGATTTCTAGCATGCAGAGATGTATAAAATGGATGCAAATTGTATGAAAAACTGATAATACAGTTTATAGCCTAAAGTACTCCACAGACTCAAACCCATTTGTCACATTAGCTGCAAGGAGACAGCGGCAAAGTGACCAGCTGCCATTTATTTTCAATCAGATTAGGTGCTTTACAGTAACAGTTGGTCGCAACGCAGCTAGATAACATGAACAAGGCAATTGCCAATCCGACTGAAGACAGCATGGTCATGTCGCGGGATGTATGTTGGTTGGTTGATCCAACAAAATAATCCAAGAAGTCAGAATATGCTCCCAGGCAACTGTATTTCTTCATGGCTCAATTGTGCTTGCCCTTTTTCATCTTATATTTTGTAAACTTTCATGAGAAATAAACACTTTTTAATGAAAAACCATGTTTTCCATGTTTTCCCATCCTTTATAATCTATCATAACACATTGTGCACAATAATGACAAATAACCATAAGCTAGCCACGCCCCAGGAACACGCATCAAGTGATAAACACCAACTGCTTGTCACCCTCTTTTGTGAGTCATCTTAAAACAACCAATTTTTAGATGAATGAGAAGCAACCTGAAGCTTTTATCAGTCGTGGCTGATTGATGAATGCTGCTGCGTGCAGAATTTAATGAATTCTTGTGTTTAAGCCTCTGGGGTCCACAGATGTGGCAGGATGTCCAGATCAACATTTTGTCATATTTCTATTAATAAATCAGTGTTGGAATGTCACAAAAACTTTGTTTGACCACTTTCTGAAATTACAACTTCTTAGCTGTAGTTTTTATCTTCCCTTGAGGTGATCCATCACAAACAGGCAATCCTAGGCTTCTAACTGATTCTAACGGATTCTAACTGAAGTATTTCAGTGACATAAATGTCAGAGTTTTCATCACTGAGAGATTTTATTCACATGATAGGGGCATATTTAAAAAGAGAATACATCCTGCTGGCACACATTCTTACAATGTGTTAGCTTTCTGTCATCCGACTCCTAGTGAGCAGCGCTGCTGTGTTGCATGAGACACATTTTTATTTTGGGACATTTATTAACCACTCACTCACTTATCTTCAACCATTTATCCAACCCATTTTTAATACCAAAAAACTTTGTTCACATGAATAAAAATGTATTATCATGAGCAATTTGAAGAATTTCAAAAAGACATAGTTCATATTTTCAGCATGAGAGCAAAATGAGAACTTTTGCACAGTGCTCCAGACAAATGTATATATCACAATCAGAAAGCTGAGATTCTGAACATTTTGATATGCAACACACTGGCATTGTACTATATACAGTTACCTTAAAAAATAAACTGTAGTCAAAACGATGACTAGAGAGTCTGTATTTTGCCTCCCAGATTGCCTTGGCATGCAGGAAAAAGGCTACAGAACTAGTAGGGCCACCAAACCAAGTTACAACACCCCCGTGAACTGACGGTAGTTCCACCCGTTGTTATATGTTTGTGGAAGTAAAATTTTCACGACACACTATGGCACACTGAGTTTCTCAAAAGCCACCCCGCCCCCAGTTGTTTTGTGATCAAAGTTTTTTGTGGATGTGTGTATAATTATTTCTAATGTCTTTAAATAGCATTAGATAGTAATTATATTCACTTGACCTCCTTGTATTGTTCTTTTGTTTTGACAAAATCAACAAATGCATGCTGATGTCAATCACATATATGAAAAGGACAAAATAAATGAACAAATAAATAATAAAAAAAATTTTGTCTGGTAAACAACTTTAGTTCATGGAAAAAATGCACTTTTTAGCACAGTTCTGGCGTGATAATGAGGTACAGAGTGCAGCAACCAACACACATTCTCAGAAACGTGCACAGACACACACCAAGTACGGCGTAATGAATAATCACAAACTCATAATTACCTTCTAACAACCTTTTTCTCACTACAGTGCATCTTTGTGATTGAAGTCCACCCACATTGAGTTAATTGCATTTATTCCCTTATGCCACAAGCATGCAATTAATGTGAAAGCGTCACATGTAGCTCTGCAAAATCACCAATACCTTTCAGTTAAAAATAGCGCTCGTGTTTGCAGCCACAAATCTGTTTCTTGAGTTGTGAGGGTTATACCAAACTCTTTCTTCAACAATATAAAGATGGATATTTTAAGTTAAGAACATGTTGTGTGGGCCGCTGAAGAGGAGGTACTGCTGGCCCACCACCACCAGAGGGCGCCCTGCCTGGAGTGCGGGCTCCAGGCACTAGAGGGCGCTGCCGCCTCACAGGAGCAGCCAGGACGACAGCTGTCATCCATCACGGGAGACAGCTGATCCCAATCAAGACGGAGGTATATCAGCAGGACGGCATCTCCACCTCATTTGCCGAGATATCGCCATACCAAAGAGGTAACGTACTCAGCCACTTGTGTTATCTTTTTGAACATAATACGTTGTTGCTTTTGCGCAGATAGTGAGTGGAACTGCGGAAGACCGAATTGGACCTTTTGATAAGTACACATATTCCTGCACTTCAGTGTTGTTTTGTTGACGAGAGGTGGAGGTGGACTCTCCACCCTCCGTGTTGCTGGGTGCAGCCGCGCCCACACCTGACTGTTTCTGTTTCCTGCCAGCAGTACCGGATCCGGCGAGCGGAGGCAGTGGCCACCTGGGAATTCGGGACTTGGCGGCTCCAGTATCCCCGGGGTCCGGTGGCGGCAGAGATCGGGTTGGTTCCGGTTCGACTTGGACAGACGTCTCCTATCGTCGAGCCTGCCCACACGACACCTTTGAATTAGACTTAAGCTCTCTATTGTTATCAGTTGTATTTGTTGTGCCCTTTTTTTCACAACAGTAAAAACAGTATATTTGATTCCTCCATTGTCCGTTCATTGTCGCCCCCTGTTGTGGGTCCGTGTTCCTACACTTTCACAACAGGATATCTCGGCCAGCGTCATGGATCCCGAGGGGCGTCAACCGGCTGTTGAACGGCCAATAGAAGAACAGGACGCGCAGGTGTCCGCGGGAGGGGTAATCGGTGAGTTGCAGCGGATCCTCACCGCTTTCACGACTCAGTTAGATTTGATGACCGAGCAGAACGTCCTCCTGAACCGCACGGTGGAGGCTCTCGCTGCGGCTCTCCCTCCCGCAGACCCTGTGCGTAGCGTTGACGTTCCACTGGTTGTTCAACGACCTCTCCCACCTTCCCCGGAAGCATACATAAGCCCCACAGAGCCGTACGGAGGCTGTGTGGAGACGTGCGCGGATTTTCTGATGCAGTGTTCGCTCGTCTTCGCACAGCGTCCCGTTATGTACGCGACCGATGCTAGTAAAGTAGCTTATGTTATAAACCTGCTTCGCGGTGAGGCACGCGCTTCGGCTACAGCGCTTTGGGAGCAGACGTCACGGCTCCTTCTGACATACGATGGGTTTGTAAGGGAGCTCAGAACCGTGTTCGATCACCCTAATAGAGGCGAGACCGCTTCAACCGTGCTACTGTCAATGAGACAGGGGCGTCGGAGCGCAGCTGCCTATGCAGTCGACTTCCGCATTGCGGCTGCGAGATCCGGCTGGAATAGCACTGCCCTCCGCGCCGCCTTTGTAAACGGACTGTCTTTGGTTCTTAAGGAGCACCTGGTGGCTAAGGACGAACCGCGGGACTTAGATGGGCTCATCGATCTCGTCATACGGTTAGACAACCGGTTAGAAGAACGTCGGCGGGAACGAGACGAAGGGCGTGGCCGGGTACGCGCCGTCACTCTCCCTTCCGGTTCCGACCGCGCTCCGCCTTCCCCACGCTCCACGGCCCCTGCGCTCCGTGGGGCCACAGCTCCCCCTACTGACGAAGCTATGGACATGAGTAGGGCAACATTTAGGGCACCAGATGCACAAAGGAGACGGGCCCATGGAGCTTGTTTTGTTTGTGGTGCAATAGAGCACCATATGAGAGACTGCCCCGAGCGGTTAAACTCCAACGCCCGCCCCTAGAAACTGGGCTAGGGGTGGGCCGAGACATTCACGTGGGACACACCCACATCGCCACACGACTCCCAGTTACGATCCTTTATGAGGATTCAACCCTGAAGGCCCCAGCACTGGTGGACACGGGCTCTGAGGGGAATCTGTTGGATAGCAGATGAGCCAGGGAGATAGGGCTCCCTCTGGTGGCGCTTACCTCGCCTGTACAGGTTCGGGCACTAGATGGCTCCCTACTCCCTCCGATCACGCATAAGACACCACCTGTAACGTTGGTGGTGTCAGGAAACCACCGGGAGGTGATCGAGTTTTTTGTGACTCAGGCCACTTCCCGTGTGGTTTTAGGTTTTCCCTGGATGTTGAAGCACAATCCCCGGATTGATTGGCCGTCCGGGGTAGTGGTTCAGTGGAGCGAGACCTGCCATCGGGTGTGTCTAGGTTCCTCGGTTCCTCCCGGCTCCCAAGCTAAGGAGGAGGTCAGAGTCCCGCCCAATCTGGGGACGGTGCCGGTGGAGTACCACGACCTTGTTGACGTGTTCAGCAAGGATCTGGCTCTCACGCTTCCCCCCCACCGTCCGTACGATTGTGCCATTGATTTGGTTCCGGGCAGTGAGTTCCCGTCCAGTAGACTGTACAACCTCTCACGGCCTGAACGTGAATCAATGGAGACCTACATCCGGGATTCGTTAGCTGCCGGGTTGATCCGGAATTCCACCTCCCCGATGGGCGCAGGTTTCTTTTTTGTGGGTAAAAAAGACGGCGGACTTCGTCCATGCATTGATTATAGGGGGCTGAACGAAATCACGGTTCGCAACCGATACCCGTTGCCCCTGTTGGATTCGGTGTTCACACCCCTGCATGGAGCCAAAATTTTTACCAAGCTTGATCTTAGAAATGCGTATCATCTGGTTTGGATCCGGAAGGGAGATGAGTGGAAAACGGCATTTAACACCCCCTTAGGTCACTTTGAGTACCTGGTCATGCCGTTCGGCCTCACAAACGCCCCCGCGACGTTCCAAGCCTTGGTTAACGACGTCTTGCGGGACTTCCTGCACCGGTTCGTCTTCGTATATCTAGACGATATACTCATCTTTTCTCCGGATCCTGAGACTCATGTCAGGCATGTACGTCAGGTCCTGCAGCGGTTGCTGGAGAACCGGCTGTTTGTGAAGGGCGAGAAGTGTGAGTTCCACCGCACTTCTTTGTCCTTCCTGGGGTTCATCATCTCCTCCAACTCCGTCGCTCCTGATCCGGCCAAGGTTGCGGCGGTGAGAGACTGGCCCCAACCCACAAGCCGTAGGAAATTGCAACAGTTCCTAGGCTTTGCTAATTTCTACAGGAGGTTCATTAAGGGCTACAGTCAGGTAGTTAGCCCCCTGACAGCCCTGACCTCACCAAAAGTCCCCTTCACCTGGTCGGATCGGTGCGATGTCGCATTCAAGGAGTTGAAACGGCGCTTCTCGTCTGCACCTGTTCTGGTGCAGCCCGATCCTAATCGCCAGTTAGTGGTTGAAGTGGACGCCTCGGACTCAGGGATAGGAGCCGTGCTATCCCAGAGCGGGAAGACCGATAAGGTCCTTCACCCGTGTGCCTATTTTTCCCGCAGGTTGACCCCAGCCGAACGGAACTATGACGTCGGCAATCGAGAGCTCCTTGCGGTGAAAGAGGCTCTCGAGGAGTGGAGACATCTGTTGGAGGGAACGTCCGTGCCATTCACGGTCTTCACTGACCACCGGAACCTGGAGTATATCAGGACCGCCAAGCGGCTAAACCCCAGGCAAGCCCGCTGGTCACTGTTCTTCGGCCGTTTTGACTTCCGGATCACCTACCGTCCCGGGACCAAAAACCAAAGATCGGATGCCTTGTCCCGGGTACATGAAGATGAGGTCAAAACGGAGCCGTCGGATCTCCCGGAACCCATCATCCCGGAGTCCGCTATCGTGGCCGCTCTCACCTGGGACGTGGAGAGGACCGCCCGGGAGGCCCTGACATGAGACCCGGACCCTGGAACCGGACCGAAGAACAAACTTTACGTCCCACCAGAAGCCAGGGCTGCAGTTTTGGACTTCTGTCACGGTTCTAAGCTCTCCTGTCATCCTGGGGTGCGAAGAACCGTGGCAGTCGTCCGGCAGCGCTTCTGGTGGGCGTCCCTGGAGGCCGACGTCCGGGGTTACATCCAGGCCTGTACCACCTGCGCCAGGGGCAAGGCGGACCACCGCAAGACACCGGGATTGCTACAGCCGCTGCCCGTGCCTCATCGCCCCTGGTCTCACATCGGCCTGGATTTCGTCACGGGCCTCCCGCCGTCCCAGGGAAACACCGTCGTCCTCACGATAGTGGACCGATTCTCCAAGGCGGCCCACTTCGTGGCCCTCCCGAAGCTACTAACGGCCCAGGAGACAGCGGACCTCCTAGTCCTCCACGTCGTCCGTCTGCATGGGATACCATCAGACATCGTCTCCGATCGCGGTCCCCAGTTCTCCTCGCATGTTTGGAGGAGCTTTTGCCGGGAACTGTGGGCCACGGTCAGTCTCTCGTCCGGGTATCACCCCCAGACCAACGGACAAGCAGAACGGGCCAACCAGGAGATGGAGCAGACCCTACGCTGTGTGACAGCCGTGCACCCGACGGCCTGGAGTACCCACCTGGCCTGGATCGAGTACGCCCACAACAGCCAAGTGTCGTCCGCCACCGGCCTCTCCCCCTTCGAGGTGTGCTTGGGGTATCAACCCCCGTTGTTTCCGGTGGTTGAGGGGGAGGTCGGTGTGCCCTCGGTCCAGGCCCACCTACGGAAGTGCCGTCGGGTGTGGCGTGCCGCCCGTTCTGCCTTGTTGAGGGCCCGGACGAGGGCGAAGAACCATGCAGACCGGCGGCGGGCCCCGGCTCCCACGTATCGTCCTGGGCAGGAGGTATGGTTGTCCACCAAGGACATTCCCCTTCAAGTGGACTCCCCGAAACTGCAAGAACGATACATCGGCCCCTACAAAATCCTCAAGGTCATCAATCCCGCCGCAGTGAGGCTCCAGCTTCCGGCCTCACTGCGGATTCACCCGGTATTTCACGTCTCCAGGATTAAACCCCATCACACCTCACCCCTCTGCACTCCGGGTCCGGCGCCGCCTCCTGCCCGGATCATCGACGGAGAGCCGGCCTGGACCGTACGCCGGCTCCTCGACGTTCGACGAATGGGCCGGGGCTTTCAGTATCTGGTGGACTGGGAAGGGTACGGCCCCGAAGAACGCTCCTGGGTGAAGAAGGGCTTCATCCTGGACCCGGCCCTCCTGGTTGACTTCTACCGTCGCCACCCTGACAAGCCCGGTCGTGCGCCAGGAGGCGCCCGTTGAGGGGGGGGTCCTGTTGTGTGGGCCGCTGAAGAGGAGGTACTGCTGGCCCACCACCACCAGAGGGCGCCCTGCCTGGAGTGCGGGCTCCAGGCACTAGAGGGCGCTGCCGCCTCACAGGAGCAGCCATGACGACAGCTGTCATCCATCACGGGAGACAGCTGATCCCAATCAAGACGGAGGTATATCAGCAGGACGGCATCTCCACCTCATTTGCCGAGATATCGCCATACCAAAGAGGTAACGTACTCAGCCACTTGTGTTGTCTTTTTGAACATAATACGTTGTTGCTTTTGCGCAGATAGTGAGTGGAACAGCGGAAGACTGAATTGGACCTTTTGATAAGTACACATATTCCTGCACTTCAGTGTTGCTTTGTTGACGAGAGGTGGAGGTGGACTCTCCACCCTCCGTGTTGCTGGGTGCAGCCGCGCCCACACCTGACTGTTTCTGTTTCCTGCCAGCAGTACCGGATCCGGCGAGCGGAGGCAGTGGCCACCTGGGAATTCGGGACTTGGCGGCTCCAGTATCCCCGGGGTCCGGTGGCGGCAGAGATCGGGTTGGTTCCGGTTCGACTTGGACAGACGTCTCCTATCGTCGAGCCTGCCCACACGACACCTTTGAATTAGACTTAAGCTCTCTATTGTTATCAGTTGTATTTGTTGTGCCCTTTTTTTCACAACAGTAAAAACAGTATATTTGATTCCTCCATTGTCCGTTCATTGTCGGCCCCTGTTGTGGGTCCGTGTTCCTACACTTTCACAACAGAACATCCATGATTACTGTAATTTCAGACCTGAAATAGGTGAACGTCAAAACTCTTCCAAATATCTTTGAGTATTAAAGATTTACTCTGCATTTTAAAGCCTTTTTTTCTGCACCTGCAACTAATTAAATAGTTCACTTTTGTTTGTTAGTTTTTTCAGTGAAAATCTGGTTTTTTATTTATTAATTAATTAGTTTATTTATTTTGGCATGTACATTATTTAGGGCCCCTTCACACATAACACAATGTTGGGTGAAAGACTCTATGAAGACAATACATAAACAAAAAACTAAATGGGGAACCGCCAAACATTCCACCTCTGTCGGGTCGGGCACTCCCGACAGAGGATCCTTGGTTCAAATCCCCGCCTGACTGGAAAATCACTAAGGGCCCTTGGGCAAGGTCCTTCATCCCCTAGTTGCTCCCGGTGTATACTGAGCGCCTTGTATGGCAGCATCCTGACATCGGGGTGAATGTGAGGCATTATTGTAAAGCATTTTGAGCATCTGATGCAGATGGAAAAGCGCTGTATAAATGCAGTCCATTTGGGTGTAAAAAGCCATATTCATTGGTAAACAACTTGATAACGATTTTATCATATACCTATAAATGATAAATGTTGCATGGTTTTCTGAAGGGTGTAAAAAGCCATATTCATTGGTAAAACAACTTGATAACGATTTTATCATATACCTATAAATGATAAATGTTGTATGGTTTTCTGAAGGGTGTAAAAAGCCATATTCATTGGTAAACAACTTGATAACGATTTTATCATATACCTATAAATGATAAATGTTGTATGGTTTTCTGAAGGGTGTAAAAAGCCATATTCATTGGTGAACAACTTGATAACGATTTTATCATATACCTATAAATGTTGTATGGTTTTCTGAAGGGTGTAAAAAGCCATATTCATTGGTAAACAACTTGATAACGATTTTATCATATACCTATAAATGATAAATGTTGTATGGTTTTCTGAAGGGTGTAAAATGCCATATTCATTGGTAAAACAACTTGATAACGATTTTATCATATACCTATAAATGATAAATGTTGTATGGTTTTCTGAAGGGTGTAAAAAGCCATATTCATTGGTAAACAACTTGATAACGATTTTATCATATACCTATAAATGATAAATGTTGTATGGTTTTCTGAAGGGTGTAAAAAGCCATATTCATTGGTGAACAACTTGATAACGATTTTATCATATACCTATAAATGTTGTATGGTTTTCTGAAGGGTGTAAAAAGCCATATTCATTGGTGAACAACTTGATAACGATTTTATCATATACCTATAAATGTTGTATGGTTTTCTGAAGGGTGTAAAATGCCATATTCATTGGTAAAACAACTTGATAACGATTTTATCATATACCTATAAATGATAAATGTTGTATGGTTTTCTGAAGGGTGTAAAAAGCCATATTCATTGGTAAACAACTTGATAACGATTTTATCATATACCTATAAATGATAAATGTTGTATGGTTTTCTGAAGGGTGTAAAAAGCCATATTCATTGGTAAACAACTTGATAACGATTTTATCATATACCTATAAGATAATGTTGTATGGTTTTCTGAAGGGTGTAAAAGCCATATTCATTGGTAAACAACTTGATAACGATTTTATCATATACCTATAATAAATGTTGTATGGTTTTCTGAAGGGTGTAAAAAGCCATATTCATTGGTGAACAACTTGATAACGATTTTATCATATACCTATAAATGTTGTATGGTTTTCTGAAGGGTGTAAAAAGCCATATTCATTGGTAAACAACTTGATAACGATTTTATCATATACCTATAAATGTTGTATGGTTTTCTGAAGGGTGTAAAAAGCCATATTCATTGGTAAACAACTTGATAACGATTTTATCATATACCTATAAATGATAAATGTTGTATGGTTTTCTGAAGGGTGTAAAAAGCCATATTCATTGGTAAACAACTTGATAACGATTTTATCATATACCTATAATGATAAATGTTGTATGGTTTTCTGAAGGGTGTAAAAAGCCATATTCATTGGTAAACAACTTGATAACGATTTTATCATATACCTATAAATGATAAATGTTGTATGGTTTTCTGAAGGGTGTAAAAAGCCATATTCATTGGTAAACAACTTGATAACGATTTTATCATATACCTATAAATGATAAATGTTGTATGGTTTTCTGAAGGGTGTAAAAAGCCATATTCATTGGTGAACAACTTGATAACGATTTTATCATATACCTATAAATGATAAATGTTGTATGGTTTTCTGAAGGGTGTAAAATGCCATATTCATTGGTAAAACAACTTGATAACGATTTTATCATATACCTATAAATGATAAATGTTGTATGGTTTTCTGAAGGGTGTAAAAAGCCATATTCATTGGTAAACAACTTGATAACGATTTTATCATATACCTATAAATGTTGTATGGTTTTCTGAAGGGTGTAAAAAGCCATATTCATTGGTGAACAACTTGATAACGATTTTATCATATACCTATAAATGTTGTATGGTTTTCTGAAGGGTGTACAAAGCCATATTCATTGGTAAACAACTTGATAACGATTTTATCATATACCTATAAATGATAAATGTTGTATGGTTTTCTGAAGGGTGTAAAATGCCATATTCATTGGTAAAACAACTTGATAACGATTTTATCATATACCTATAAATGATAAATGTTGTATGGTTTTCTGAAGGGTGTAAAAAGCCATATTAATTGGTAAACAACTTGATAACGATTTTATCATATACCTATAAATGATAAATGTTGTATGGTTTTCTGAAGGGTGTAAAAAGCCACATTAATTGGTAAACAACTTGATAACGATTTTATCATATACCTGTAAACGATAAATATTGTATGGTTTTCTGTAGGGTGTAAAAAGCCATATTCATTGGTGAAGAACTTGATAACGATTTTATCATATACCTATGAATGATAAATGTTGTATGGTTTTCTGAAGGGTGTAAAAAGCCATATTCATTGGTAAACAACTTGATAACGATTTTATCATATACCTATAAATGATAAATGTTGTATGGTTTTCTGAAGGGTGTAAAAAGCCATATTCATTGGTAAACAACTTGATAACGATTTTATCATGTACCTATAAATGTTGTATGGTTTTCTGAAGGGTGTAAAAAGCCATATTCATTGGTAAACAACTTGATAACGATTTTATCATATACCTGTAAACGATAAATATTGTATGGTTTTCTGTAGGGTGTAAAAAGCCATATTCATTGGTAAACAACTTGATAACGATTTTATCATATACCTATAAATGATAAATGTTGTATGGTTTTCTGAAGGGTGTAAAAAGCCATATTCATTGGTAAACAACTTGATAACGATTTTATCATATACCTATAAATGATAAATGTTGTATGGTTTTCTGAAGGGTGTAAAATGCCATATTCATTGGTAAAACAACTTGATAACGATTTTATCATATACCTATAAATGATAAATGTTGTATGGTTTTCTGAAGGGTGTAAAAAGCCATATTCATTGGTGAACAACTTGATAACGATTTTTATCATATACCTATAAATGTTGTATGGTTTTCTGAAGGGTGTACAAAGCCATATTCATTGGTAAACAACTTGATAACGATTTTATCATATACCTATAAATGATAAATGTTGTATGGTTTTCTGAAGGGTGTAAAATGCCATATTCATTGGTAAAACAACTTGATAACGATTTTATCATATACCTATAAATGATAAATGTTGTATGGTTTTCTGAAGGGTGTAAAAAGCCATATTCATTGGTAAACAACTTGATAACGATTTTATCATATACCTATAAATGATAAATGTTGTATGGTTTTCTGAAGGGTGTAAAAAGCCATATTCATTGGTAAACAACTTGATAACGATTTTATCATATACCTATAAATGATAAATGTTGTATGGTTTTCTGAAGGGTGTAAAAAGCCATATTCATTGGTGAACAACTTGATAACGATTTTTATCATATACCTATAAATGTTGTATGGTTTTCTGAAGGGTGTACAAAGCCATATTCATTGGTAAACAACTTGATAACGATTTTATCATATACCTATAAATGATAAATGTTGTATGGTTTTCTGAAGGGTGTAAAATGCCATATTCATTGGTAAAACAACTTGATAACGATTTTATCATATACCTATAAATGATAAATGTTGTATGGTTTTCTGAAGGGTGTAAAAAGCCATATTCATTGGTAAACAACTTGATAACGATTTTATCATATACCTATAAATGATAAATGTTGTATGGTTTTCTGAAGGGTGTAAAAAGCCATATTCATTGGTGAACAACTTGATAACGATTTTGTCATATACCTATAAATGTTGTATGGTTTTCTGAAGGGTGTAAAAAGCCATATTCATTGGTAAAACAACTTGATAACGATTTTATCATATACCTATAAATGATAAATGTTGTATGGTTTTCTGAAGGGTGTAAAAAGCCATATTCATTGGTAAACAACTTGATAACGATTTTATCATATACCTATAAATGTTGTATGGTTTTCTGAAGGGTGTAAAAAGCCATATTCATTGGTGAACAACTTGATAACGATTTTATCATATACCTATAAATGTTGTATGGTTTTCTGAAGGGTGTACAAAGCCATATTCATTGGTAAACAACTTGATAACGATTTTATCATATACCTATAAATGATAAATGTTGTATGGTTTTCTGAAGGGTGTAAAATGCCATATTCATTGGTAAAACAACTTGATAACGATTTTATCATATACCTATAAATGATAAATGTTGTATGGTTTTCTGAAGGGTGTAAAAAGCCATATTCATTGGTAAAACAACTTGATAACGATTTTATCATATACCTATAAATGATAAATGTTGTATGGTTTTCTGAAGGGTGTAAAAAGCCATATTCATTGGTAAACAACTTGATAACGATTTTATCATATACCTATAAACGATAAATATTGTATGGTTTTCTGTAGGGTGTAAAAAGCCATATTCATTGGTGAAGAACTTGATAACGATTTTATCATATACCTATAAATGATAAATGTTGTATGGTTTTCTGAAGGGTGTAAAAAGCCATATTAATTGGTAAACAACTTGATAACGATTTTATCATATACCTATAAATGATAAATGTTGTATGGTTTTCTGAAGGGTGTAAAAAGCCATATTCATTGGTGAACAACTTGATAACGATTTTATCATATACCTATAAATGTTGTATGGTTTTCTGAAGGGTGTAAAAAGCCATATTCATTGGTAAACAACTTGATAACGATTTTATCATATACCTGTAAACGATAAATATTGTATGGTTTTCTGTAGGGTGTAAAAAGCCATATTCATTGGTGAAGAACTTGATAACGATTTTATCATATACCTATAAATGATAAATGTTGTATGGTTTTCTGAAGGGTGTAAAAAGCCATATTCATTGGTAAACAACTTGATAACGATTTTATTATATACCTATAAATGATAAATGTTGTATGGTTTTCTGAAGGGTGTAAAAAGCCATATTCATTGGTGAACAACTTGATAACGATTTTATCATATACCTATAAATGTTGTATGGTTTTCTGAAGGGTGTAAAAAGCCATATTCATTGGTAAACAACTTGATAACGATTTTATCATATACCTGTAAACGATAAATATTGTATGGTTTTCTGTAGGGTGTAAAAAGCCATATTCATTGGTGAAGAACTTGATAACGATTTTATCATATACCTATAAATGATAAATGTTGTATGGTTTTATGAAGGGTGTAAAAAGCCATATTCATTGGTAAACAACTTGATAACGATTTTATCATATACCTATAAATGATAAATGTTGTATGGTTTTCTGAAGGGTGTAAAAAGCCATATTCATTGGTGAACAACTTGATAACGATTTTATCATATACCTATAAATGATAAATGTTGTATGGTTTTCTGAAGGGTGTAAAAAGCCATATTCATTGGTAAAACAACTTGATAACGATTTTATCATATACCTATAAACGATAAATGTTGTATGGTTTTCTGAAGGGTGTAAAAAGCCATATTCATTGGTAAAACAACTTGATAACGATTTTATCATATACCTATAAATGATAAATGTTGTATGGTTTTCTGAAGGGTGTAAAAAGCCATATTCATTGGTGAACAACTTGATAACGATTTTATCATATACCTATAAATGTTGTATGGTTTTCTGAAGGGTGTCAAAAGCCATATTCATTGGTAAACAACTTGATAACGATTTTATCATATACCTATAAATGATAAATGTTGTATGGTTTTCTGAAGGGTGTCAAAAGCCATATTCATTGGTAAACAACTTGATAACGATTTTATCATATACCTATAAATGATAAATGTTGTATGGTTTTCTGAAGGGTGTAAAAAGCCATATTCATTGGTAAACAACTTGATAACGATTTTATCATATACCTATAAATGTTGTATGGTTTTCTGAAGGGTGTAAAAAGCCATATTCATTGGTGAACAACTTGATAACGATTTTATCATATACCTATAAATGTTGTATGGTTTTCTGAAGGGTGTACAAAGCCATATTCATTGGTAAACAACTTGATAACGATTTTATCATATACCTATAAATGATAAATGTTGTATGGTTTTCTGAAGGGTGTAAAATGCCATATTCATTGGTAAAACAACTTGATAACGATTTTATCATATACCTATAAATGATAAATGTTGTATGGTTTTCTGAAGAGTGTAAAAAGCCATATTCATTGGTAAACAACTTGATAACGATTTTATCATATACCTATAAATGATAAATGTTGTATGGTTTTCTGAAGGGTGTAAAAAGCCATATTCATTGGTAAACAACTTGATAACGATTTTATCATATACCTATAAACGATAAATATTGTATGGTTTTCTGTAGGGTGTAAAAAGCCATATTCATTGGTGAACAACTTGATAACGATTTTATCATATACCTATAAATGTTGTATGGTTTTCTGAAGGGTGTAAAAAGCCATATTCATTGGTGAACAACTTGATAACGATTTTATCATATAAAGTGGTCCCTCGTTTATCGCGGGAGTTACGTTCTAAAAATAACCCGCAATAGGCGAAATCCACGAAGTAGTCAGTGTTATATTTACAATTATTATAGATGTTTTAAGGCTGTAAAACCCCTCACTGCACACTTTTCTCAAACAGGCATTAACATTTTCTCACTTTTCTCTCCTGTGTAAACGCTCAAAGTTCAAACCTTAGCAGAAAAAAATAGAACGTTTTCCTATAAATAATTATGATGGCTTTTAGAACTAACATTTAATTTTAATGATCAACCTATGAGGTTGGACACGTAAGAAATTATTAATAGTGACTCACCAGTATTTCACAGTTCCTCTGACCGCGCCTCTTTGTCGTGGCGCCGCTCCGCTGTCCGGATTGGCTGATTACTCGGGTGGTATGAAAAATATTACCTGTCTGCGAAAAGGGCGTATTGCTATTTATTCTTTAGTGTTTTATCCAATCATATTGGCGTATCATTTATAGGTATATGATAAATAATTATATCACTGCTCCAACTAATTATGTCAAACGCAATTGTTCTGAAATTTAAATAGTAATTCTTGCTGTTATGTGTTTCCTTTTTGTATGTTTTATAACTCATTCAGGAGTCTTCTACAAGAGATCATTATATCTTTCTTGCAGTAGATTTTTCATGGTATCACGATATTAATTTTTTTTACCACCCGACAATTGTACGAACACAACGCAGAGTAAAGCCACATGGGTTACACATACAGTACCGTACTCTGTGTATTTCTTGACAAGTGATGTACAAGTAAATTAAGCCCTAAGACATATTTAGTGACTTAGAACTGTCCATGTGTCCTTCTCCTAACTTGTCTCAATTAAATTGTCTGTGAAAGTGATTATTTAATCGTTATATTTAGAATAAATTGCTCCTATTCCAACTGCTATATATGCAGGCTTTAAATGCAGGAATGGCTGTATATTTAAAACAAAATGAAGCCGACCACACAAAACATGCAATATCTTAGGTTTGTGCTGCAATAAAATAGAATTCAAATGTAAATGTAATGATCACTGCATTTTTGGATTGTTTTTTTTTTTTTTCTGGTTTTGTTTTGGGGTTTTTTTTCTCCCTTTTTAATTGCATTTTCCATATCGTCCCACCTGGAGTTTGCCAAAAGGCACCTGAAGGACTCTCAGACCATGAGAAACAAAATTCCCTGCTCAAAGGGACAAAGAACTCTTTGGTGTGAATGCCAGGCGTCATGTTTGGACGACACAAGGCACCATCCCTACAGTGAAGCATGGTGGTGGCAGCATCATGCTGTGGAGATGTTTTTCAGCGGCGGGAACTGGGAGACTAGTCAGGATTGAGGGAATGATGAATGCAGCAATGTACATAGACATCCTAGATGAAAACCTGCTCCAGAGCGCTCTTGACGTCATATTGGGGTGGCAGTTCATCTTTCATCAGGACAATGACCCTAAGAACAAAACCAAGATATCAAAGGAGTGGCTTCAGGAGAACTCTGTGAATGTCCTTGAGTGGCCCAGCCAGAGCCCAGACCTCAATCCGATGGAACATCTCTGGGGAGATCTGAAAATGGCTGTGCACCGATGCTCCCCATCCAACCTGATGGAGCTTGAGAGGTGCTGCAAAGAGGAATGGACAAAACTGTCCAAAGATAGGTGCACCAAGCTTGTGGCATCATATTCATGAAGACTTGAGGCTGTAATTGCTGCCAAAGGTGTATCAACAAAGTACTGAGCAAAGGGTGTGAATACTTATGTACATGTGATTCCTTAGGTTTTTATTTTTAATAAAGTTGCAAAAATTAAAAAAGCTGACTTTTTGCGCTTGGTTTCAGTGTGGAAGGTTCCCGGTTCAATCCCACCCTTGCCACATTTCTCCATGTGATGTTGAGTTGCATCAGGAAAGGTATCTGTGGCGACCCCTAGTGCAAATAAGGGAGCAGCTGAAGGGACTTACTTAAAAAGCGGACTTTTTCATTTTGTCATTGTGGGGTGTTGTGAGTGGAATTTTGGGGGAAAGTATGAATTTGCTCCACTTTGGAGTAAGGCTATAACATTACAAAAATGTTGAAAAAGTGAAGCGCTGTTTTGTAGAATGTAATCGAAACTCCAGATTGTTGTTGCTGGTGGATTTGTATTGCCTCCATAACTTGTCTGCATAACTTTCTAATATCTTGCTCACACTGATGGGACAATTCCTGTTCAAGAAAATAAATAAATAAAACTGTAAGAGAAGTAGACTGGGCAGCACGGTGAATTAGTGGTTAGCACTGTTGCCTCACAGCAAGAAGGTCATGGGTTCGATTCCCACCTGTGGCCTTTCTGTGTGGAGTTTGCGTATTCTCCCTGTGTTTGCGTGGGTTCCCGCCGGGTGCTCTGGATGCAGAACTGTCGATTTATGTATCGGGATGCGCGATTCAACAAGACCGCACATCTCGAAAGAACACCGGCACGTGATTTCTGCAGAATTCACCTTTCAAAAACCAGGCACATGGAGGTTCTTTTCAGTGCACATACCGAGCGAGTACAGTAGACGCAGAGAGTGCAGTGGAAACTTAATGCAGCTTGCAGAGCAGGTAGGCTCCTTCTCCGACAAATGCTGATCATGCAATGTGCTGACCCAAATATGCTACCTGCTCCCAGCAGACTGCACCAGGTGGGACAATCTCTGTCTCTCCCTCATAATCTCTTACCCTTCTTTTCATTTCTTGCACTGATTGTTGGAAAGAGAGTTCTCAGTTATTTAAGGTCTTTTCTTAATGTCCTGCTTTTGCTCTCTCTCTCTCTCTCTCTCTCTCTCTCTCTCTCTCTCTCTCTCTCTCTCTCTCTCTCTCTCTCTGTGTGTGTGTGTGTGCTTAAAAGTGCTCCTCCATTTGCAACATGATCACAGTCTTTCTGATGTCGTCCATCCTTGCAATAACCATCTGGAACCCGGTCTGAAAAATACCTATTGAGTGAGCAATATGCCACTGAGCGAGCCACAAATCAAAAGCAAAAAGCACGAGAGACGTAAAAGCTGATGGCACTGAGGGGATTTTGGGAGGTGGCGGGGTGGGTGGGGAATTGGACAGAAGATGTATCACAGATAAAAAACATAAAATAAGAGCAGCCTTTTGATAAGAGATAACAGAATAACATGCTGCTTAATCTTGTTCTCCTGCTGGTTAACTACAAATGTACAAGATGACTAACTTCTTGTTCGGTGCTCGCGCCGCTGACAGATTAAAAAAAAAGAAAAAAAAACACTCCATAGAAGTCAGGCCTTCTTATTCCACCACTGGCTGCCCAAACAGTACAATACCTGTAGTGTCACAATACATACGTACATATCAGAATTATGACAACTGAATCCTCTATTTATTATTATATCGAGGCTGGTGCTCTTGACCTTTTATACAAAGCAGGAAAGCGACGACAGGTCATTTAAGCAACATGACACATACAAGCATGTCTGGTCATGTGGTCCGACAATGACATTTTCACTGGTGTGATAGTCACAGTAAATGTAGAAAATGTACATTTGACACAATATCATACTTCAAACTGAGAGGCAGAGGAAAAATATGAGACGTGTGTAACCACAGGAATTCCACGGTTGGATCATTTTGGCTTTTAACAAGGAGATTGTCACATATTTTCTGCATAACAGAATTTCTCCAATAATTTAGGGGATAACCCCCTTTGTGTCTGATGATTTGCGGACATTAATGCTGGATTTTACGGTCACAAATCGAGTTTCATGCGTCGCTGGTAAAATGGATATTTATGACCGCAATCCAGCATTAATGGCCGCAAATCATCAGACACAAGGGGGTTATTCCCATTCTAATCCAATTCCAATGTTTGCACGGATCCATGTCCACCACTGAAGGCTACATCTTAATCCGCATAATAATATAGTTCGGTAAAAATTTTACGCAAACAAAGGGTGTGGTCGGCTCATCAAAGCTTACAGTGACAACAGCGTCTTCATGCCAAACTAGAAATTCTGTGACCAGAATCCACATCGCTACTTTCGTATGGTAACTTAAATGTATCCATTTTGGTGTCGTTGGTCCGCCAGTTTTTTTTTTTGTTGTTGTTGTTTTTTAAACACCTTCTTCTTATTATTATTCTTTGTGTTTAATGGTGGTTGGCAACCTCTCACTCTCAGCTGGCAGCACCATTATGGACATCTGTGTTGCAACGCACGTGGATAGGTCGCGGAGTAACACATTAAATGTGAAACAGTTTGAATATTTTGCCACCGTTTATACGATATTTTATGGTCTGAAATCTCACA
>NW_022986432.1:0-47123 GCF_902500255.1 Thalassophryne amazonica
TTTAGGTCCTATTTGAACTATGATGAACTATCAAGTGTCCTGATCCGAACTGTATGTCCTCTGGTTGAACTAGCAGGTGTTCAACCCAAATAAAGGGCTCTATTAGTCATTTAGTCTGTCAGGGCTTTCCAAGGCCTTTTAGGTGCTTTCCCGCAGGCCACGTGCGGGGCCTCAGGCCAGCTGCACGTGTGGCTGAGGCCACGTGCGGAGGGGGCCTCAGGCCAGCTGCACCTGTGGCTGAAGGTCTTTTAAAAAAATCAGTTGTAAATCCTTCATGTTTTAATGGGAGCATTTGTCACATTGAAATAATGGCCTAACACCTGCTTAGGGTTCACTAGAGGACGCTTCCAATAGAAAACCATGTCTTGGGAATGAAATAAATAAAAAAGTCGAAGGAGGAGCGATGCCCGCGGGTCTCCAATAAATAGACGAGCGCGGTTGTCATATTCAGTCTCTCTAGAGGACTCAGTTTGTCTAAGCTTTGTGTCGAAGGCTTAAATAAACTTAAAAACTCTGTGCATTTTATCTTGCTTAAGGCTGAATTATTCTAAAGTGTTGTGTCCTCTTTCTAGCATATCACTTGCAATTAGTTTGTGTTATCTAAAAGACGACATCCTGAGAAGACCAAAAAGACGAGCCGCGACAGGCTGTTCCCGTTAGGGGTCGCCACAGCAGATCAATCGTTTCCATCTCACCCTGTCCTCTGTATCTTCCTCTGTCACACCAACCACCTGCATGTCCTCTCTCAACACATCCATGAACCTCCTCTTTGGTCTCCCTCTTCTCCTCCTGCCTGGTGGCTCCATCCTCAGCATCCTTCTCCCTATATACCCTGGGTCCCTCCTCTGCACATGTCCAAACCATCTCAATCTCGCCTCTCTGACTTTGTCTCCAAATCATCCCACCTGAACTGTCCCTCTGATATGTTCATTCCTAATCTTGTCCATTCTTGTCACTCCCAAAGAGAATCTCAACATCTTCAGTTCTGCCACCTCCAGCTCTGCCTCCTGTCTTTTTGTTAGTGCCACTGTCTCTAAACCATACAACATAGCTGGTCTCACTACTGTTTTGTAAACTTTCCCCTTCACTCTTGCTGATATTCTTCGGTCACAAATCACTCCTGCCACCTTTCTCCACCCACTCCACCCTGCCTGCACTCTCTTCTTCACCTCTCTACCACACTCTCCATTACTTTGAACAGTTGACCCCAAATATTTAAACTCATCTACTTTCACCACTTCTACTCCTTGTAACTGCACTATTCCACTGGGCTCCCTCTCATTCACACACATGTACTCAGTCTTGCTTCTACTGACTTCATTCCCCTTCTCTTCAAAGCATATCTCCACTTCTCCAGACTAGACTCAACTTGCTCTCTACTCTCACTACAGATCACAATGTCATCTGCAAACATCATAGTCCATGGGGACTCCTGTCTGATCTCATCTGTCAACCTGTCCATCACCACTGCAAACAAGAAAGGACTCAAAGCTGATCCTTGGTGTAATCCCACCTCCACCTTGAATGAGTCTGTCATTCCGACTGCGCATCTCACCGCTGTCACACTATTCTTGTACATTTTCTGCACTACCCTAACATACTTCTCTGCCACTCCAGACTTCCTCATACAATGCCACAACTCTTCTCTTGGCACCCTATCATAAGCTTTTTCTAAGTCCACAAACACACAATGTAACTCTTTCTGTCCTTCTCTGTACTTTTCCAACAGTATTCTCAGAGCAAACATTGCATCTGTAGTGCTCTTTCTCGGCATGAAACCATATTGCTGCTCACAGATCTTCACCTGTTTTCTAAGCCTAGCTTCTACTACTCTTTCCCATAACTTCATGCTGTGGCTGATCAGCTTTATGCCTCTGTAGTTACTGCAGCTCTGCACATCACCCTTGTTCTTGAAAATAGGAACCAGCACACTTCGTCTCCACTCCTCAGGCATCCTCTCACTTTCCAAGATTTTATTAAACAATCTGGTTAGAAACTCTACTGCCATCTCTCCTAGACATTTCCATGCCTCCATTGGAATGTCATCTGGACCAACTGCCTTTCCACTCTTCATCCTCTTCATAGCAGCCCTCACTTCTTCCTTGCTAATCTATTTTACTTCCTGATTTACTCTCACCACATCATCCAGCCTTTTCGCTCGCTCATTTTCTTTATTCATCAACTCTTCAAAATATTCCCTCCACCTTCTCAGCACACACTCCTCACTTGTCAGCACATTACCATGTGCATCTTTTACCACCCTAACCTGCTGCACATCCTTTCCAGCTCTGTCCCTCTGTCTGGCCAATCGGTACAAGTCCTTTTCTCCTTCCTTACTATTCAACTTCTTGTACAGCTCGCAATATGCCTTTTCCTTTGCTTTTGCCACTTCTCTTCTCGCCTTACGCCGCATCTCCTTGTACTCCTGTCTACTTTCTTCATTTCTCCGACTTTCCCAAAACTTTTTCGCCAACCTCTTTCTCCTTATGCTTTCCTGGACCTCTTCATTCCACCACCAAGTCTCCTTGTCTTCCTTCCACTGTCCAGATGTCATACCCAGTACTGCCCTAGCTGTCTCCCTCACCACATCTGCAGTACTTTTCCAGTTGTCCAAAATTGCTTCCCCTCCAACTAGTGCTTCTCTCACCTGCTCGCTAAATTTCACACAAGTCTTCCTCCTTCAGCTTCCACCATCTGATCCTTTGTTGAGCTCTCACTCTCTTCTTCTTCTTTACCTCTAAAGTCATCCTACAAACAACCATCTTATGCTGTCTAGTGACACTCCCTCTCTCCTGCTACCACCTTACAGTCTGTGATTTCTTTTAGCTTGCATCTCCTATAAAGAATGTAGTCCACCTGTGTGCACCTTCCTCCACTCTTATACAGTATGTTACCCTGTGCTCCTCCCTTTTCTTAAAGTAGGTATTCACCACAGCCATTTCCATCCTTTTTGCAAAATCAACTACCATCTGTCCTTCCCCATTCCTATCCTTGATACCATATCTACACATTACTTCCTCATCACCTCTGTTCCCTTCACCAACATGCCCATTGAAGTCTGCTCCTATCACCACTCTTTCATGCTTGGGCACACTCTCCACCACCTCATCTAATACACTCCAGAAATTTTCTTTCTCCTTCATCTCACAACCTACCTGTGGGGCATATGCACTGATGATATTCATCATCACCCCTTCAATTTCCAACTTCACACTCATCACCCTGTCAGACACTCGCTTAACCTCCAACACACTTTTAACATACTCTTCCTTTAAAATGACCCCAACACCATTTCTCTTCCTGTCCTCACCATGGTACAACAACTTGTACCCACCGCCGATGCTCCTGTTCTTACTTCCCTTCCACTTGGTCTCTTGCACACACAATATGTCTACCTTTCCCCTCTCCATCATATCAGCCAGCTCTCTCCCTTTACCAGTCATACTACCAACATTCAAAGTCCCCACTCTCATTTCCACCCTTCTAGTTTTCAGTTTTCTTCTTCTCCCGCTGTTCGTGGCAATGTTTTCCTCCTCTTCTTCATCGTCTTCGCCATATATATATATATATATATATATATATATATATATATATATATTACAAATTACCAGGTTAATGAAGATTGTGAACAACAGTTATTGCACACTTTGTGTTTCAAACACAATGCACAGATAATAAAGTGTATGTAGCACTTGTGGCTCAAACAGATATTCCATCACACTGCCATTTCCCAAACATTCTCCTGGATCTCACTTCCAGAATATATTCCACATCACCTCCAAAACTGAAACACTTATTTCCCGGAATATCGTCCATTTGCTCTCCAAATTTCATTCACATCCAACTATTGTGGGCAATAGTTTTCAGGGCATTTTGTTCTAATATTGTACAAATTGTAAAAAATTTACATTTTTTGTAACATAAAGAGTGAATGTGATTTTTTGGGGGGAGGGGGGGTTTCATGGTGAAGTCACCCCACCGAGAACTCACCACAGGTGAAGTCACCCCATGCTAGTAACACAATATTTCAATTCTGATATGTTCATGTAATAAATTATTTATACACACCAGTGGCATAATAAACTGTTCTTACTCAAGTTTTGTTATTGAAATGATGCTTTAAGTTTGGGGAACGTAATTGTCAGGTAAGAAGTCCACTGGGAGAAGCAGGGAGCACTGCCCAGTTTATACATCACACTGGCAGCAGGTCCCTAACTTTAAACTAGTCATTCTCAATTATTAAGGAAAAATAAGTATGGATAGTTGGAGTGACTTCACTGAAAAAAGTGGGGGTGACTTCACACGCTACCATTTTTTTATTCCTTTTATTTTGTATTTTATTTTCCACTTTTTGATATTCAAGTCCGAGGGTTTGAATCGACAGTCTTGCAACGATTCAAACAGTATTTTATTCATTAACCAAACACTTGTGATCTGCATTGTTTACGTAAAAATTACTTATGATATTTCCAAGATGTGTGTTCAACCTTTTCTCTGGAGCCCAGCCGATATATCTGATAATATCAGCCGATATGCGCCTTTCACAAACATATTGGTATCAGAGTTATTTTTGCCAATATGAAAACTTTTATTTTACCAAATAAACAATGCAGAAAAACATTCTGACTGTTAGAAAAGTTGTCATTATGTAATGGGGGGGGGGGGGGTACTGCTTGTAACACTGTCAGGCATGGTTAGGACCCCATCACCCCTTGGTCACATTAACTCCAGAGACAGAGGCAAAATGACCTGCTGCCATTCATTTTCCACCAGAATGGGCTTATTGCAGCAACAAGAGAAAAGTGTTTCCTATGCCGCCAGCTAGGCGGTGCCAAAATAGACCAGAATAGGTTTTTTTGTGCAAATGCTGAATGATGAGACTGAACATTCAAATGAAGACATTGTGATACAGTGAGACATACTACGTTGGCCGGTTAAGGTCAATTTGGTAAATTATATTATTAATTATACTATTATCATTATTATTATAGATCGCTATATTATCAGGGGGTGGTGGCCAAGTGGTTTGTGCACTTCTTTCCAGAGTGGAAGGTTGCTGGTTTAAATCTCATCCCTGCCAATTCCCCATGTAATGTGGAGTTGTGTCTGGAAGGGCATCAAAAACTTGTGCCAAATCAACATGCGGACCCACTGTGGCAAAAACAAGAGAGAAGCTGAAGGGACTTACATTATTACATTATAGTAAATTTCATATTTAAAACTGCCAAACATCAAGCCTTAATTACATTTCCTTGTCAAAAGTGTTTGATAACAAAATGGTAGGAACTGCTGCCATTTTTTTTTTTTAGGTACTGTATATATTGTCAGTTATGTTGGAAATGTTGACCTTTTTTTACTCCCTAATATCAGTATTGGTAACCCCCTGCCCCCACTGCATCATTCCAGTGCCCCTACTGTCCACGGGTGTGCGCCTTAAGAATTGGTCTTGTCAGCTACACTCATTTCCACCAATGGAGTCAGCACAACCATTTGACATCTTCGTAACCGATGGTCAACCAAAGAAAGACACCCACCCTAACCCCCCAAAAAACAAAGAAAAAAATCCATATTGCTTTTCTCTGTGGTTTAGTGTTGGAAAAAAAACTAACAAAACATCACAAAGAAATTGTAACTCTGAATACTTGTAAAATCACAATTCTTAAGAATGAGAATATATGTGAAACTGACACCCAAGTATCTTGATAGTATCTAATTTGGAGATGTATGTATTTCCTCTGCCCTACTAAATACCCACCCCGCCCCCCGTGGAGCCGCCCCTGGGTGCTCTTCTAGTTTCCTCTAGAACCAGCAGAACCGGTCCAGGGAGGTGGGAAACGGCTTCTCACCCCCCTCTGTCTCTGTCTCTACACTCAGAAACAACTTTAATTTACAAGCCCAAAGTGGAGATGCCCGAACCGGTTCTCCCGCTCCTCCTCCTGCTCCTACCTGTGCCTCCGCGGCGCTCTCTCCGTCCAACTCCCCGATGTAGTACTGCTCCAGCCACAGCCGGGCGTTCTCCGAGTGCCGGTGCGGGGGCCCCTCCAGCTCCCGGCTGATGTCCTGACCCGAGCGGCTTAAGAGGAGCACCTCGCCGCCCGGGTGCATCCTCAGGAAGGCGGTGACGTCATAGACCCTGGTCCCCAGCAGCACCCAGCAGGAGTCCTTGGAGCGGTGGCGGGTCACCTCCCGGCGCGTGAAGGTGGACGGAGACATCCTCAATCGACGAGTGAACAGGCGGAGGAGAACTCAGAGACCTCCTGGGCTCAGGGGGGAGGTGGGGGAGCCGACGGTTTGGCGGGACTGTCTGCGGCTTCAACTCCACACTCTCAGACTCGGGAGCAGTTTGGACGAGAGTGATGAGAGGCGGTGCTCCTGAGGAGTTCAAATGTACGGGCAACAATCGGACACACCCACCCCACCACTCACACAAACACGAGTGGAGAAGGTGTTTCCAAATCTGACTGGCGTAAAAAGCCACTCCTCCGTACGTGTTTCTCAAGAGCGGCTACGTTTCAACACATTAATCAATGTCAAACTATTAAAAAAACGTAAAAAAAAAATCCTTTAGTAGAACAAAGGTACGATTTCCCAGAGTTCCCTGAAAGCAGCATGAGATCCAGAAGCACCTGTTGCAGTGAAAACAAGCGCAAAAAATCAAAATTCTTTATAACGCTTTTCCTCTTCCGTTAAAAACATCAATCCGCAGTTCTGAAGCCCCCAACGATGCTTCAGTCAAAATCATAGTTAATAACATCTTAATAACGCTTGCGAATTATTAACTGTTAATAAATTAGATTATTCTATTTTATAATTGTATTATTTCACACACTCCGTCAGTATTGTCTGATAAATTACTAAACCTCAGGTCTCACTTTTGCACATTTTTACACCCAAAATTTAAACGTAAATTCAACTCGTTAGGTTTACTGGAGTTATTACAACCTGCAAATCTGATTTTTTTTTTTTTTTTTTTAAGTTTCTCATCACCTAAAATGATGAGAAATAGCTCCAATGCGAGTTCAGTTATAAACGCTGTCATATAATAATAATAATAATAATAATAATAATAATTTTAACCTTACAAAAAATCGACAGTAATATATTTGTAATATATGTATCTATTTATTATCGTCATTATTCTTCTTAAACCATTTGAAAGCATTTTCGAGCGCATTTTCCTTTGGAATCCGTCCAGTTTTTCAGGACCGAACACTTGCAGACTGCTGCTGCCTTCAGGTACTGCAGGGCAAAGCAACACCGCATATGAACCTGCTCCAATTCAACACAGTACAAACAACACATTTGTCATTTACTGTGATTATCACCTGTGACAAACTAGTTGATGAAAGGTCGCGTTCGGGGAGCGAAGAAGGTCGACGAGTTAATACTGTGTGTATTTCAAATTGATAAATTAACCATGGATTAAAATGATGCTTCTGAATTGATAGACAAAAATGCAGTTTGAAAAAATGTTAACGCGAATACTCGTTTATTACTTTTAGTCATGGGGAGGGCGTTCTTAATGCACAGCGAGTTAAATTTCTGATTTCAGCGACTTCAAATGGAGATTACACAGCGTTCCGGAACACAGCGTCAGATCAAGCGCCAAAACCCTGGTCAAACAGCGCCATCGTGCGTGATGTTTTTAAACTGTCGTGTACAGGTTTCAAAACCAAAACGATAACTCAGATGCTGACACGAGCCACGCGTATAAATTCGCCCAAAAAAGTTCAATGTTTTTAGCGTAAATACGTCTATAGCCATTTACTCTGTGGAGTCTTTTTATTCCCTGAGTAAAATCTTGAAGGTACAAAACTCTATGATTAAACATCACCAAACGTGTGAAGTGATGCCTTTCAGGCAATACTCAGGGGACAGGAATCCAAAACGAACCACGATTAAAACACTAATTTATCACGCAAAACAAAACAACAAACAAAACCTTAAGGGGGGGAAAGCAAAAATTAAAAGATGAAAAGTTGCCACGCATTTTACATTTTTATAAATATTAGATATTTAGCAGGTTTACATCATTTTCTCTCTCCATGGTAAACAGTTTAAACATTTTTATATGATGCAAGAGATACAACAGGAAAGCAAAGCAAAAATATGTTGTTTTTTTAACATACCTTTTGCTCTTGTTTTGTGTTAATCACATTCTTTTAGGTGACAGTAATCAGTTAACCAGCAGATGGCAGTAAAGGGCTAAAATGTTGGACCTGCACAAGTCATAAATGGAGATAAAAGTGTTTCTCTTTTCGGAGGGTAATCGGTCAGTTTGAGACAGACATTTGGGGTCTTTCAGTAATTTGAACTGGAGAAAAATGGAATTCAAATTTGATTCAATTTTGTTGTTGTTTTACTCCTCCCCCCCACCCCACCGAAAAGGAAATTAAGAAAGCACTGATTAAATAAAACTAATGTTTTGCTAATTAACCACAATTTGTGCCAAGTAGCAATCTAGAAGCTTTTAAATTAAAATTATAAATTTCTGAAGGAGGAGTTGACGTTGGGGTTTGATGATCCACTGAAAATTTGACCAATACAAGCAACAGTGACCCCTCGTGGCCACCAGGAATGGATGGAAGTATTGATTCATCATAGTCGTTATCGGCCTGTCTGGTTTTTATTTTGTGTTATGGTCACGTGAGGTTCACTGGTCCTCATATGTATCCATCAGAATTTTAAATGTCAGAGCTGAATATACTGCAGTTTTTACAGAACTAACCGACTCAATTGAACTATCCAAAAAAAAAAAGTTTTAAGAACCTGACAGAAGTGCTATTAGTAAGAAATCTTAAAAAAAAAAAAAAAAGGCATTCCGAATTAACTGAAACAAACTGGTTGTGCAGTTGGAGAAAAAAAAAGTTTTTATGTCCGCAACTATTTTTAATTTAAGATCAATGTCACTTAAAAAAAATAGGCTGTGTTCTACAACATGTTGGTTTTTCCTTCCATGGAACCACTTTGAAAAACATTTCTGTGTTATTTATTGGTTTATTGCTTCTCCGGTGTCTTCTGTCAGATATTTGTTTCCCGTCAGCACCGCTGATGACGTGCGACGCGCTGAAGCATGGCTTTTGTTTATAAACATCACTTTATACGTCAGCCTTTGTCTCTTTGTCCTCCGCCGTCTCACATCATTACTGTGCCCCCTTTTTGTTCTCTGAACGGCCAGAATAACATCAGCGTCTAAATATACTCTCCATCGCTCTCAGTGTAACCGGAGGCGACAGGTGTTGTGCCAAAGTACGTATCCCCGTCAGAATTTGCATCTCCTGGCGCGGGAGCGCGCATTCACTCAGTACAGCGCTTCCAGACGTTCTGCAGCTCTTTAAATGATCTCCTCCTGCTCCCAGACAAAAATAACAGCATTATGGTTGTTCAATACATGACATTAAAAAACAAGTTTCATAATCTTTAATGCACGCGTGTCTTCATGTCGATTACACGCAGAGACACAGAAACGGTGTCCAACATAAAAAAAAAAACGCTAAAGACGTTTATTAAAAAAGAAAACGCTGTAACCCGTTGATATATGTAAAAACAAACAAACACGCTGTAAGACGTTTATGATCGCACCACCGTCAAGATAATTCAATGATTTTCACTCTTCAGTTCGTTCATTCGAGATTAAAATATGAAGTTATATACTACATTCTTGTACTTGTCTGTGACTTTTTCTGTTTTAAATAAAAGATAAGCAGACAAACGTGATGTAAGTGATGGTTGTTTTGGTTTACAAGAAATAAAATTCAGCTTTTACACTGTAAAAAAAAATCCAGTTTTTACAGAAAAATTCTGTAAATTCTTTATAGCTAGAATTGCAACCTACCATCAGGTGTTTTATCTTCATTTATACTTTAGCTCATCCACAATTACTTCAGTAAATTTGAGGAAGTTTTGTCTTTATTTTGTTGTGTGTTGGGGGGTTTGGCTGGATGTTTTTGTGTTGTTTTCTTTTCTTTGCTCTCCAGGTGGTATGCAAACTGGTTTTTGTCTGTGGAGAAGGTGCTGGCAGAAGAGTCCTTCACCCTCATCAGCATTATTAGCTGCACCTGTGGAGGATGTTCACGTGCAGGCCTACTGACTCGCAGCACCTGTGGATGATGCTTACGTGTTAACTTAAAGACTTTCAGCTGAAGCAGATAATGAGATGGCGTTCTGCATTTAAGCCATGACTGGTTCAAGCAGAATTGCCGGGAACTTGACCTTGTGACGTTCATTTGTGAGACGCTGAGGACCGCGCCTGGGTTTGACACATCGTGCCTGTGAAAGAGGACGGGTGAGGGACACATGCTGTCGGCACACATCAGAGGTGATTATTGTCTGAATGATCGTTAATAGTAATTTGGCATTTTGTTACGCAGTATATTTGAACATTGATGAGAATTGTGCAGTTTGCTTCTCACTGCCGTGGCGTACGGACTGATGATCCTCCACCTGTTGTGAGAAGCTGCTCATTTACATAAAGCTTAAATTCAGACCTGAATGTGTTGCTGATAGTGTGTGCCTCTGAAAGATATTTGCTGTAGCTCTGTTGACTTACCTCACCTTTTCCATCCTTCACAGAGTCAGTTTGTCGTGTCCACCTGGGGGGTGTTTGGCGGTGAATCTGAGTCCAGAAACGCCGAGGCTTCGATCCTTTTGGGCGCTGGAGAGCGCGCCGTCCTTCACTCCGCCAGACAAACCAAATATTTATGTTGTACACTAATTATTGCACTAGAGGGGAAATAAAATAGTTTTATTTGTGGAACCGCTTTCTGGTTATTTAGCGCTGGGTTCGGTCAGAAGTTGGTCCACACCTCAACCTGCGTCTGCACATAACATATTTAGTAGAGTTGAATAGGGGATACATTTTCTGGCAGACGCCATCTGTCAGCCTGCCAGAATTTGTATCCCCTATCTTTATAGCTGGAACTGCAACCTACGATCAGGTGTTTTATCTTCATTTATACATTAGCTCATCCACAATTACTACAGTAAATTCCAGGAAGTTTTGTCTTTATTTAGTGGAATTGCATAGGGATACATTTTCTGGCAGCCCCCATCTGTCAGCCTGCCAGAATTTGTATCCCCTATCTTTATAGCTGGTATTGGTACATTATGAAAAGTACAGTAATCTATGGGTTCAAGACAGTAGCACGAAAACAGGCTGGTTTTTATGAAGGAATAAACTATTAAGCATTTACTGGAATATCTAATACCAACTATAAAAATAGGGGATACAAATTCTGGCAGGCTGACAGATGGTGGCTGCCAGAAAATGTATCCCCTGTGCAACTCTACTAAAAGACAAAACTTCCTGAAATTTACTGTAGTAATTGTGGATGAGCTAAAGTATAAATGAAGATAAAACACCTGATGGTAGGTTGAAATTCTAGCTATAAAGATAGGGGATACAACTTCTGGCAGGCTGACAGATGGTGGCTGCCAGAAAATGTATCCCCTATTCAACTCTACTAAATAAAGACAAAACTTCCTGAAATGTACTGCAGTAATTGTGGATGAGATAAAGTATAAATGAAGATAAAACACCTGATGGTAGGTTGCAAATCCAGCTATAAAGATAAGTGATACAAATTCTGGCAGGCTGACAGGTGGTGGCTGCCAGAAAATGTATCCCCTATGCAACTCTACTAAATAAAGACAAAACTTCATGAAATTTACTGTAGTAATTGTGGATGAGCTAAAGTATATATAAAGTTGAAATATCTGATGGTAGGGTGTAATTTTAATTTAACCTTTATTTAACCAGGTTAGTCTCATTGAGATCAAGATGTCTTTTGCAAGGGAGACCTGAACATGTATAAAGTTTCCAATTCACCTAACTTGCATGTCTTTAAATGTGGGAGGAAATTGAAGCACCCGGAGGAACCTGGGGGAGAACATGCAAACTCCACACAGAAAGGCCACAGGTGGGAATCGAAGCAACTGACAGTGACTGACAGCGTGGTGTTCAGCTAACAACCTGCCGCTGAACACCACAAAAACAAAAGAAATAATCCTGGACTTCAGGAAGAACAGGGCTGACCCAGCCCCACTCTACATCCAAGGGGAGTGTGTGGAAAGGGTCAGCTCCATCAGGTTCCTGGGAGTGCAGCTCTCTGACAGCCTCTCCTGGACTGCCAACACCACAGTGGTGGTGAATAAAGCCCAGCAGCGACTCCACTTCCTGAGGGTGCTCAGGAGAAACAATCTGGAGGAGAAGCTGCTGGTGTTGTTCTACAGAGCCACCATCGAGAGCATCCTGACGTACTGCATCACAGCGTGGTATGGGGGGTGCTCAGCAGCAGACAGGAGAGCGCTGCAGAGGGTGATCAAAATGGCCCAGGGGATCCTGGCTGCTCTCTGCCCAGCCTGGAAGACATCGCCAGCTCTCGCTACCTCAGCAGAGCTGCCAGCATCATCAAAGACACATCCCACCCCAGCAACCACCTGTTTGACCTACTACCCTCCGGCCGACGGTATAGGTCAATCAAAACTAGGACAACCAGACTCAGGGACAGCTTTCTCCCCAAAGCGATCACTGCTCTGAACAAAAACAAATCACTCTAATCTGCACCTTTCAAGTTTCGTGTGCAATATCTGTACACCATGTGCAATTTTCCCCATGCAATATGATTCCACAGTTGTATATACAGTGAGGAAAATAAGTATTTGAACACCCTGCGGTTTTGCAAGTTCTTCCACTTAGAAATTATGGAGGGGTCTGAAATTTTCATCTTAGGTGCATGTCCACTGTGAGAGACATAATCTAAAAAAATCCGTAAATCACAATGTATGATTTTTTTAATTATTTATTTGTATGTTACTGCTGCAAATAAGTATTTGAACACCTTCCAACCAGCAAGAATTCTGACTCACACAGACCTGTTATTTTTTCTTTAAGAAGCCCTCTTATTCTACACTCTTTACCTGTATTAATTGCACCTGTTTGAACTTGTTACCTGTATAAAAGACACCTGTTCACACACTCAATCAATCACACTCCAACCTGTCCACCATAGCCAAGACCAAAGAGCTGTCTAAGGACACCAGGGACAAAACTGTAGACCTGCACAAGGCTGAGATGGACTACAGAACAACAGGCAAGCAGCTTGGTAGAAGACAACAACTGTTATGACTATTTATTAGAAAGTGGAAGAAACACAAGATGACTGTCAATCTCCCTTGGTCGGGGATTCCATGCAAGATCTCACTTTGTGGGGTAAGAATGATTCTGAGAAAGCTCAGAACTACACAGGAGGACATGGTCAATGACCTGAAGAGAGCTGGGACCACAGTCACAAAGATTACATTAGTAACACATGATGCTGTCATGGTTTATAATCCTGTAGGGCAGCAAGGTCCCCCCTGCTCAAGCCAGCACATGTCCAGGCCCGTTTGAAGTTCACCAGTGACCATCTGGATGATCCAGATGTGGTCTCATCTGACCACATGACCTTCCCCCATGCCTCCTCTGGATGATCCAGAGGAGGCATGGGAGAAGGTCATGTGGTCATGTGGTCATGTGGTCAGATGACACCAAAATAGAGCTTTTTGGAATCAACTCCACTTACCATGTTTAGAGGATGAGAACAACCCAAGAAAACCATCCCAACTGTGAAGCATGGGGGTGGAAACATCATACTCTGGGGGTGCTCTTCTGCAAAGGGGACAGGACGACTGCACCGTATTAAAGGGAAGATGGATGGGGTCATGTATTGTGAGATTTTGGCAAACAACCTCCTTCCCTCAGTAAGAGCATTGAAGATGGGTCATGGCTGGGTCTTCCAGCATGACAATGACCTCAAACACACAGCCAGGGCAACTAAGGAGGGGCTCTGTAAGAAGCATTTCAAGGTCCTGGAGTGGCCTGGATAATAGAAAATCTTTGGAGGGAGCTGAAACTCCAAACCTGAAAGATCTAGAGAAGATCTGTATGGAGGAGTGGACCAAAATCCCTGCTGTAGTGTGTGAAAACCTGGTGAAAAACTACAGGAAACATTTGACCTCTGTAATTGCAAACAAAGGCTACTGTACCAAATATTAACATTGATTTTCACAGGTGTTCAAATACTTATTTGCAGCAGTAACATACAAATAAATTATTTAAAAAATCATACATTGTGATTTCTGGATTTTTTTTTTTAGATTATGTCTCTCACAGTGGACATGAACCTAAGATGAAAATTTCAGACCCCTCCATGATTTCTAAGTGGGAGAACTTGCAAAATCGCAGGGTGTTCAAATACTTAATTTCCTCACTGTAATTCTCATTTTACATTTTACTTGGTCCACATTTTATTTTATTTTACCTTATGTTTATATTAGTTGTATATATACTGTGAAAAATTTACCGTTAAATTTCACTATCTTTTATACTGGCTAAAAATCACTCGCACCACGGAAAGCACCTTTTTGGAGTTGCACTCAAATCTCGTTGTAATGCAAATTATGATAATAAAGGCGATTCTGATTTTGATTCTTGCTCTGAGGCAACATGCGCTAACCACAAAGCTACGGTGCTTATTAATCTACAAGATGCAGACAGATATCAGGGGTGGTGGCCAAGTGTTTAATGCACTTGGTTTCAGTAACAAAGGTTCCTGGTTTGAACCCCACCCCTGTCACATTTCACTGTGTAATGTGACGTTACAGCAGGAAGGGCATCTGGTGTCCAGCTTGTGCCAAATCAACATGCAGACCCTCCTTGCATCTGCTGTGGTGACCCTGAATGAAATCATGGGAGCAGCCAAAGGGACTTAATATATTTGTAAATTTTACCAAAAAAAAAGAAAAAGAAAAAAAAAAGTGTAATATCAGCATGCCAATTCAACACGAAAAAGACCGTCAAAATTACAGATGAATATTTTTTAATTACAGGTTTAAACTGTAAAATTTACATGAATATATATGTGTAAAACCATTTACATATTCATTGCAATTTTGACAGAATTCCCCTGGAAACCACAGCTGACAGAATGTTTCTGTAAAAACAACTGATTTTATTTATTTTTTTTTTTTTACAGTGTAAAAGCTGAATTTTATTTCTTGTAAACCAAAACCACCATCACCCACATCACGTTTGTCTGCTTATCTTTTATTTAAAACGAACTAAAGAGTGAACATCATTGAATTATCTTGACGGTAGTGCGATCATAAACGTCTTACAGCGTGTTTGTTTGTTTGTTTTTACATATATAAACGGGTTACTGCGTTTTCTTTCTTTTAATAAACATCTTTAGCGGGTTTTTTATGTTGGACACCGTTTGTGTGTCTGTGCGTGTAATCGACGTGAAGCCACGCGTGCATTAAACGTCGTCAAAGATTATGAAACTTATTTTTTAATGTCATGTATTGAACAACCAACATGCTGTTATTTTTGTCTGGGAGCAGCAGGAGGACATGGTTTAAAGAGCTGCAGAACGTCTGGAAGCGCTGCAATGACTCAGTGCGCGCTCCCGCGCCAGGAGATACACATTCTGATGGGGAGTACGTACTTTGGCACAACACCTGGACGTGGACGTGTGAGGCGAACCCCGCCGTGGCGACGTCACAGATGGGCGTGTCCCGGTCCGGTCAGCGCTATAAGAACGCAGCGAGTCTGGTTCTGCAGGTGATTTCTGCACAGATCTTCTCCTCGATGGCTACTTTTGTTCCTGTAAGTGTTTCTGTCGCGTGTTTCTCTCTGTGCATTAGAAAAAGCTCGGGTGTGTGTGTGTGTGTGTGTGTGTGTGTGTGTGTGTGTGTGTGTGTGTGTGTGTGTGTGTGTGTGTGTGTGTGTGTGTGTGTGTGTGTGTGTGTGTGTGTGTGTGTGTGTGTGTGTGTGAGGCAGGGCCGTGCACAATCGTGACCTGTTGTCAATTCAGTGGCGAATTTGGGACAGACTTAATGAGAGGTTGGGGGGGGGGGGGGGGGGCAACAGAAATTAAACTGCAAGTGTTAATGTCAACATTCCTGCAAAAAGTATTTTTTCTAAAAACATTTTTTTTCTTGCACTGGAAAAAGTGCAACTTGGGGCAACTTTGGTGGGAAAAAACACTAGAATTTGCTGTATACTTGTATTTATAATTTGCTTATTTGAATTTTACAGAGTGAAATCATTTACAAGACTGTTAAAAGAACTCTGTCCCACATAAAGCAATTCTGTCATTAAATTAAATAAACTCTGTGATAGAGTTAAATCAGCTCTGTCATACAGATCTACCAACCCTATCATCGAGATAAAGCAGTTTAGTCAAAAAGCTATTTTGTTCAGTTAAATCAACTCTATGATAGAGTTAAATCAACTCTATGATAAATCAACTCTGTGATAGAGTTAAATCAACTCTATCATACAGATCTACCAACCCTATCATCGAGATAAAGCAGTTTAGTCAAAAAGCTATTTTGTTCAGTTAAATCAACTCTATGATAGAGTTAAATCAACTCTATGATAAATCAACTCTGTGATAGAGTTAAATCAGCTCTATCATACAGATCTACCAACCCTATCATCGAGATAAAGCAGTTTAGTCAAAAAGCTATTTGTTCAGTTAAATCAACTCTATGATAGAGTTAAATCAACTCTATGATAAATCAACTCTGTGATAGAGTTAAATCAGCTCTATCATACAGATCTACCAAACCTATCATCGAGATAAAGCAGTTTAGTCAAAAAGCTATTTTGTTCAGTTAAATCAACTCTATGACAAATCAACTCTGTGATAGAGTTAAATCAGCTCTATCATACAGATCTACCAACCCTATCATTGAGATAAAGCAGTTTAGTCAAAAAGCTATTTTGTTCAGTTAAATCAACTCTATGATAAAGTTAAATCAACTCTGTGATAAATCAACTCTGTGATAGAGTTAAATCAGCTCTATCATACAGATCTACCAACCCTATCATCGAGATAAAGCAGTTTAGTTAAAAAGCTATTTTGTTCGGTTAAATCAACTCTATGATAGAGTTAAATCAACTCTATGATAAATCAACTCTGTGATAGAGTTAAATCAGCTCTATCATACAGATCTACCAACCCTATCATCGAGATAAAGCAGTTTAGTTAAAAAGCTATTTTGTTTGGTTAAATCAACTCTATGATAAATCAACTCTAAGATAGAGTTAAATCAACTCTATGACAGTTACACCAACTGTAACAAAGGGTTAAATCATTATCAGAGAGGTAAAATCAACTCTATGATGGAGTTAAATCAATTCTGTCATAGAGATAAATCATGAAGTTACATCAGCTCTATCACAGGGATAAATCAACTCTACAACAAAGATAAATCAACCCTATCATAGAGATAAATCAATTCTATGAATCAATTTGGTCAAAAAGCTAAATCTATTTTGTTGTCAAGTTAAATCAATTCTATGGTAGTTAAATTTACTCTATCAGAGATAAATCAACTCTATGATAGAGTTAGATCAACTCTATGACAGTTAAACCATCTCTAACAAAGGGTGAAATCATTATTATAGAGATAAATCAAATCTATGATGGAGTTAAATCACTTCTGTCATAGAAATAAATCAACACTGTCATACAGTTAAATCAACTCTATGATAGAGTTAAATCAACTCTGTCATTCAGATATAGCAACTCTGTGACAAAGTTAATTTAACACTATCATAGAGACAAATAAACTCTATCATAGTTAAATCACAACAAAGTATAAATTACTCTTACTAGAGTTGAACAAATTAATTAAACACTATGATGGAGTTTATTTAACTCTATTTGGATTTGGACTAAATGTAATCCTGATAGAGTGCTTTGTTCTACAAAATATGCTGCGTTGAAACCTGAAATTAATATAATCTGAGAATAACTAGTACATTTTAATTTTTAAATTGCCCCAGTTTGACTGTTTTTTAAAGTGCACGGTGATGTCACATGACACCGTCACATGACACAGATTTTTGGGCTGTCGTCTTTATTTTGGTGTCAAATTGTTCTTAAAATGCAGAAGAACAAAAACAAAAGACAAACATGAACCTGCAGTTATTTGCATGATGCGGATTTGCTAATCTGTCACTGAAAGACAGCGAGGGGTCATTTAATCCGGATCAAAGGTCAAACTGACCATTTCCAGTGAGTTTATACAAAAATCTTGGCGTACAGCAAATAGAAAGTTTGGATTGTTTAATAATTTATCCTCGGGGTTATTGAGATACAGTGACAGTCAGTTAATCAATGTCAGACCTCAAAACTGTCATTTTTAGACATTTCCAGGAAAAATGCTCAGTTTGATCAAGCATGACCTGGAGTGCCTGAAAAACACAATCTGAAAAAAAAAAATCTGTAATGTCGTCTCTGTGGTTACCGAGATACAATGTGGAGGCATTTATTTGGGGTCTGAGGTTAACAACATGTATTTTCAGGAAGAAAAAAAATGTCCAGTTGGATGTAATAGAAACTTGGGGTCACTGAGTAATTCAGTTTAATTGAATTTTTTAAAAGGGCACAATGAGCTATTTTCAGGGAAACATCACTTTGATGGAAACTTGGGGTCACTGAGTAATTCAGTTTAATTGAATTTTTTAAAAAGGGCATAATGAGCTATTTTCAGGGAAACATCACTTTGATGGAAACTTGGGGTCACTGAGTAATTCAGTTTAATTGAATTTTTTAAAAGGGCACAATGAGCTATTTTCAGGGAAACATCACTTTGATGGAAACTTGGGGTCACTGAGTAATTCAGTTTAATTGAATTTTTTAAAAAGGGCATAATGAGCTATTTTCAGGGAAACATCACTTTGATGGAAACTTGGGGTCACTGAGTAATTCAGTTTAATTGAATTTTTTAAAAAGGGCATAATGAGCTATTTTCAGGGAAACATCACTTTGATGGAAACTTGGGGTCACTGAGTAATTCAGTTTAATTGAATTTTTTAAAAAGGGCACAATGAGCCATTTTCAGGGAAACATCACTTTGATGGAAACTTGGGGTCACTGAGTAATTCAGTTTAATTGAATTTTTTAAAAAGGGCATAATGAGCTATTTTCAGGGAAACATCACTTTGATGGAAACTTGGGGTCACTGAGTAATTCAGTTTAATTGAATTTTTTAAAAAGGGCACAATGAGCCATTTTCAGGGAAACATCACTTTGATGGAAACTTGGGGTCACTGAGTAATTCAGTTTAATTGAATTTTTTAAAAGGGCATAATGAGCCATTTTCAGGGAAACATCACTTTGATGGAAACTTGGGGTCACTGAGTAATTCAGTTTAATTGAATTTTTTAAAAAGGGCACAATGAGCCATTTTCAGGGAAACATCACTTTGATGGAAACTTGGGGTCACTGAGTAATTCAGTTTAATTGAATTTTTTAAAAAGGGCATAATGAGCTATTTTCAGGGAAACATCACTTTGATGGAAACTTGGGGTCACTGAGTAATTCAGTTTAATTGAATTTTTTAAAAAGGGCACAATGAGCCATTTTCAGGGAAACATCACTTTGATGGAAACTTGGGGTCACTGAGTAATTCAGTTTAATTGAATTTTTTAAAAGGGCATAATGAGCCATTTTCAGGGAAACATCACTTTGATGGAAACTTGGGGTCACTGAGTAATTCAGTTTAATTGAATTTTTTAAAAAGGGCACAATGAGCCATTTTCAGGGAAACATCACTTTGATGGAAACTTGGGGTCACTGAGTAATTCAGTTTAATTGAATTTTTTAAAAAGGGCACAATCAGCCATTTTCAGGGAAACATCACTTTGATGGAAACTTGGGGTCACTGAGTAATTCAGTTTAATTGAATTTTTTAAAAAGGGCACAATGAGCCATTTTCAGGGAAACATCACTTTGATGGAAACTTGGGGTCACTGAGTAATTCAGTTTAATTGAATTTTTTAAAAAGGGCACAATGAGCCATTTTCAGGGAAACATCACTTTGATGGAAACTTGGGGTCACTGAGTAATTCAGTTTAATTGAATTTTTAAAAAAGGGCACAATCAGCCATTTTCAGGGAAACATCACTTTGATGGAAACTTGGGGTCACTGAGTAATTCAGTTTAATTGAAATTTTTAAAAAGGGCACAATGAGCCATTTTCAGGGAAACATCACTTTGATGGAAACTTGGGGTCACTGAGTAATTCAGTTTAATTGAATTTTTAAAAAAGGGCACAATCAGCCATTTTCAGGGAAACATCACTTTGATGGAAACTTGGGGTCACTGAGTAATTCAGTTTAATTGAATTTTTTTAAAAAGGGCACAATGAGCCATTTTCAGGGAAACATCACTTTGATGGAAACTTGGGGTCACTGAGTAATTCAGTTTAATTGAAATTTTTAAAAAAGGCACAATCAGCCATTTTCAGGGAAACATCACTTTGAGGGAAACTTGGGGTCACTGAGTAATTCAGTTTAATTGAAATTTTTAAAAAAGGCACAATCAGCCATTTTCAGGGAAACATCACTTTGATGGAAACTTGGGGTCACTGAGTAATTCAGTTTAATTGAATTTTTAAAAAGGGCACAATCAGCCATTTTCAGGGAAACATCACTTTGATGGAAACTTGGGGTCACTGAGTAATTCAGTTTAATTGAATTTTTTTAAAAAGGGCACAATGAGCCATTTTCAGGGAAACATCACTTTGAGGGAAACTTGGGGTCACTGAGTAATTCAGTTAATTTAATTTTTTTAAAAAGGGCACAATGAGCCATTTTCAGGGAAACATCACTTTGAGGGAAACTTGGGGTCACTGAGTAATTCAGTTTAATTGAATTTTTTAAAAAGGGCACAATCAGCCATTTTCAGGGAAACATCACTTTGATGGAAACTTGGGGTCACTGAGTAATTCAGTTTAATTGAATTTTTTAAAAAGGGCACAATGAGCCATTTTCAGGGAAACAGCACTTTGAGGGAAACGTGGGGTCACTGAGTAATTCAGTTTAATTGAATTTTTTAAAAAGGGCACAATGAGCCATTTTCAGGGAAACATCACTTTGATGGAAACTTGGGGTCACTGAGTAATTCAGTTTAATTGAATTTTTTAAAAAGGGCATAATGAGCCATTTTCAGGGAAACATCACTTTGATGGAAACTTGGGGTCACTGAGTAATTGAAGCCAAAACCAATCTGCTCTGTAACTTAACCGAAATACAGCAAGAGTGATTTAATCAGAGTCAATGTTTTGTTTTTTTTTGTTTTTTTTTTTAAAGGCATAATCAGCCATTTCAACCAATTTGATTAAATAAACTTGGGGTCATAACTAATTCAACACCAAAACCCTATTTCTATGCCTCAGTGATTACTGAGATATAAACAGGGGTCATTACTTGAGATCATATGTCAAAGCAGGCTTTACTGTCATTTTCACAATAAATGCTCAATTGGATCAATAGTGGGGCAGCACAGCAAAACAATTGCTCAGTTTGTGATAAAAACATGGAATTTGGCACACATATTCTAAATTAATGAATGCTGATTTTCAGATATGGAGCCATCCTACAGCTGACCTCTAATGAGCTACAGGGGTCAATAAAGAATTGCACAGGGTCAACATTTAAAAATGCTCCAGTCATGTTGAAATCTATACCACATTATTTGTCTGATCATAACAATTCCAAAAAGGTATAGTTTGGACTATCTTTGACTGAATTCCACGGAGGTATGGGGTAAAAACAGCAAAAATGGTGACAAAGGTCAGTTTCAGCTTGTACAGGGGTCAAAAGTTATGTTGCTCCAATTTTGCTAAAAAGTGATGCAAATTATTGGTTGAAATAAAAGGATTAATAAATGCAGTGGTTCTGTCTGTGTTGAATGTTTGGTCTCCAAAGTAAAGGTCAAACAAGGTCGATGTCCATTGGATTCTATGACGTATGACATATGTTACCCTGTAACATGAAAACAGCATGACAGATGGTGCAAACTATTCCTTTTTAAAATACTATTAACTCAACCAATAATTTGCATCATTTTTTTTAACCAAAATTGGAGCAACTTTATCTTTTGACCCCTGTACAAATGGAAAGTGATTTTTGCTGTTTTACCCCATAACTCCAGAGCATTCAGTCATAGATAGTCCAAACTATACCTTTTTGGGATCGTTACGATCAGACAAATAATGTGCTATAGTTTTCAACATGATTGGAGCATTTTAAAATTTAACCCCTATAGCTCATTAGAGGTCAGCTCGAGGATGGGTCCAGATCTGAAAATAAACATTAGTTAATTTAGAATATGTGTGCCAAATTCCATTCTTTTATCACAGAATTATCAATTTTTATGGAAATTTTAGCTAAGCTACACCACTACAACTAGAAGCTTGGGGTCACTGAGTAATTCAAGGGAAAAACGATCGGCTCTGTAGCTTTAGAGGTTACCAAGATACAACAAGAGTGATTTAATCAAGGTCAAAGGTATTTTAAAAGGACAATCAGCCATTTTTAGGAAAAATATATAAATTTGATGGAAACTTGGGGTCACTGAGTAATTCAAGGGAAGAGCAATCTGCTCTGTAGCCTCAGCAGCTACTGAGATACAGCAAGAGAGATTTAATAAAGGTAAAAGTTTTTATTATTATTTTAAAGGGTATAATCAGTCATTTTCAGGAAAAAATGCCTGATTTGATCAAAACGTAGGGTCACTGAGTAATTCAGGCACAAAAAAAAGTGCTCTCCAGTCATTTCATCAGGGTCAAAGGTCAACACAGGTGTTTGTGATAGTTTTTCAGGATAATTGTAAAATTCTGACTGGTAAAAATTTGGCTTGTTTTGGTAATTTAAAGACAAAAATCTCAACCCTCAGTGTTTCTGAAATCTGAGAAATGGGTGAATTTTCTAGTTTTTGCCTGTTACTATGGCAACAACTTTTTTTTTTCTTTTGACAGTGTTGGCTTGGTGCCAACAGGAGCCTCTAACCTCCAAATAATTTGACGTAAACATGAAATCCGTGTGGCTGGTGATTCCTGAAGTATTATCAGAATCTTTGACTCAGATCGTCTTGCAGGTCGTGCGTTTTATATTCAGAATGACATTTTTCGTCGAGCGTTGCGTGACACGCGATCATGGCAGAGTGAATATTTGATGGCAGGGTGTCCGGTTGATCGATGGTTTTCATGCGTACGACGTTTTGAAGGATGATGTGTGCGTGTCAAATCTCTGGGGATCCAGTGTCGGGTCCGCTGAGGGGTGTGTGAGATTGATGGTGTGTCAGGTTTCTGATTAATTCAGAGGAAGACGGCACCTCGTGCACTAATTAAAACGCTGCGTGTGTCCGATTGAAGTGTGGATGACAGGAGCACACAGTGCAGTCTGAAGACGCTCACACCGCCACTTTCTGCTCTGCTGGATCCCTTATCAGGCCCCAGGTCCGGTTACCGAAACGGACCAGACACCAGATCCGCGACCGAGTCCGCAGGGAAGCACAATAACATAAATATGTCACTTAGAGGAGGGGGCGGAGCTTAAGAGACTGTAACTCCTGAACCGCTGGAGTGACTCACGTCTTTAAGTTTGTCAAAGACAATAATGTGACATCAGTCGTCATCTTTCAATTTTCCTGAAAACAAAGTGACACGTTCGTCTCTGACATGTAAGGTCAAAGGTCAACTTTTCAGCCTGTAACAGCGCTGTTCATCAGGCTGCGATCGCACAGCAGAGCTTCAGTGCAAGGTGAACAAAACAGAGCTGATTAATTAATCACTGTGTGTGTGTGAGAGAATATGACGCATCAATGTAAAGCGCACTGACCATGAAAGTGCTGTTTATATGCAGTCCATTTATGTGCACACATGCCGTATGCATGCATGCATTTGTGCCATAACACTTATATTAACCTCACAGCTGCTGCAGCGCATGCGCGCGCGCACACACACACACACACACACACACAAACACACACAGTGATAAAGTTGTAATTAAAGGAAACTGCATCAAAATTTTCACACTGGCTACAAACCACTTTAATTATCATCTTATAGAGAGCAGTGATTCCAGAAGTGTGGGCTGTGGGCCCTGGTGGACCATGACAGTACAGCAAGTGGACAATGTCATTCAAAATTAATTTTAAAAAAATGTTTTTAAGTTTTATAATAAAGTTTAAAATAACGAAAATTGTTTGATCTATCTATCTATACCCACTTATTCCAATTAAGGGTCACGGGGGGCATACATATATATATATATATATATATATATATATATATATATATATATATATATATATATATATATATATATATATATATATATATATATACACACACACACACAACCCCAATTCCAATGAAGTTGGGACGTTGTGTAAAATGTAAATAAAAACAGAATACAATGATTTGCAAATCCTCTTCAACCTATATTCAATTGAATACACCACAAAGACAAGATATTTAATGTTCAAACTGATAGACTTTATTGTTTTTGTGCAAATATTTGCTTATTTTGAAATGGATACCTGCAACACATTTCAAAAAAGCTGGGACAGGGGCAACAAAAGACTGGGAAAGTTGATCAATGCTAAAAGAACACCTAACTGGAACAGGTGAGTGTCATGATTGGGTATAAAAGGAGCATCCCCAAAAGGCTCAGCCGTTCACAAGCAAAGATGGGGCGAGGATCACCACTTTAAGGGCAAGAACAGTTTAAGAACAATGTTTCTCAATGTTCAGTTGCAAGGAATTTAGGGATTCCATCATCTACAGTCCATAATATAATCAGAAGATTCAGAGAATCTGGAGAACTTTCTACATGTAAGTGGCAAGGCCGAAAACCAACACTGAATGCCGGTGACTTTCGATCCCTCAGGCGGCAGTGCATTAAAAACTGATATCATTGTGTAAAGGATCTTACCGCGTGGGCTCAAGAACACTTCAGAAATCCATTGTCAGTTAACACAGTTCGTCACTACATCTACAAGTGCAAGTTAAAACTCTACCATGCAAAGTGAAAGCCAAACATCAACAACATCCAGAAACACCGCTGCCTTCTCTGGACCTGATCTCATTTGAAATGGACAGACACAAAGTGGAAAAGTGTGCTGTGGTCTGATGAGTCCACATTTCAAATTGTTTTTGGAAATCATGGACATTGTGTCCTCCAGACAAAAGAGGAAAAAGACCATCCAGATTGTTACCAGCGCAAAGTTCAAAAGCCAGCATCTCTGATGGTATGGGGGTGTGTTAGTGTCCATGGCATGGACAACTTACACATCTGTGATGGCACCATCAATGCTGAAAGATACGTCCAGGTTTTGGAGTGACACATGCTGCCGTCCAAGCAACGTCTTTTTCAGGGACGTCCCTGCTTATTTCTGTAAGACAATGCCAAGCCACATTCTCCACGTGTTACAACAGTGTGGCTTTGTAGTAAAAGAGTGCGGGTACTAGACTGACCTGCCTGCAGTCCAGACCTGTCGCACATTGAAAATGTGTGGCGCATTATGAAGCACAAAATACAACAACGGAGACCCCGGACTGTTGAACAACTGAAGTCGAACATGAAGCAAGAATGGGAAAGAATTCCACCTACAAAGCTTCAACAATTAGTGTCCTCAGTTCCCAAACTCTTATTGAGTGTTGTTAGAAGGAAAGGTGATGTAACACAGTGGTAAACATACCACTGTCCCAGTTTTTTTGAAACATGTTGCAGGCATCCATTTCAAAATGAGCAAATATTTGCACAAAAACAATAAAGTTTATCAGTTTGAACATTAAATATCTTGTCTTTGTGGTGTATTCAATTGAATATAAGTTGAAGAGGATTTGAAAATCATTGTATTCTGTTTGTATTTATATTTTACACAATGTCCCAACTTCACTGGAACTGGGGTTTTGTGTGTGTCTGTCTGTCTATATATATATATATATATATATATATATATATATATATATATATATATAGACAGACAGACACACAGATAGATAGATAGAGTGGTGTGAAAACATTTTTGCCCCCTTGAGCGTTAACATGTTAGAAATTTGTAGGACATTAAAAAAACAAAACAAAAATTCAGGCTTTGTACAGTATATTAAAATTTTGCCCTTTAAACTCACAGTGAAAACTAATTGCTACATCATAAATTAACAGAAATATTATATATATATATATATATATATATATGAAGTGCTGTGAATACTTTTCAGATGCACCGTACTCTAAAGCTCTTGATGAAATTCTATTGTTGCTCCAATTTCAAGAACACAACATTGGCTAACCTGTTGCTGATAGTAGTTGACAGATACTTCATCTTGGTCTCCTGTGGTGTGCAAAATTGCAATTAAGTCTCAGATTTTCAGACATCAAAATGGACCCCGGTGTTGTCTGGTTTGTGAACCTTTGATGTGGTGGGTGCACTGTTAGCGTGTATGCGCGCTGAGTAAATGTATTATGAGATGCAGAGTGTGTACATCACTGTGTCTCCTCCTTTCCTTCTCTCCCAGTGCGCCTCTTTCTACGCCCGGAACAGCGTTCAGCCCTTTTACCTTTTTGGGAAGGGACCCAGGGGGGCGAGCTACAGACCACTGGGCACAAACTGGGGTCCTCGTGGCACTCCAGGTGCGTGCCACGCCCCCAACATGACCCTCTGGCAGATCTGTCACATGCTGAAGGTCATGAAGCAGATCAGGAAGAGGGAAGCCGCCATCACCAGCAGGTGAGAAGTGACTCTGTTCTCACAACATCAATATTGTTTCGATCCATTAAAGCTTAAACTGTGAGACCGTGGCTTGGCGAGGATTTTGGGCAAACTCAGGCTGCCATTTAGTACATTTTCTTTCTGAAAGCAGCTTTCTCTGTGCCACAAGATCAAAACAAAAATAACAAAACAAAATTTCATTACAGTTTTGGTACGATGTGCAGGATAACGCGTTACCATAACGACAAGCTTTTTTCTTTTTTGATTTTTCTTCATCAGAGACTGGAATATCTGAGCTCCCAGTCGCCACTGAATGCATCATAAAAACAAACAAACAAAAATCACAGCGATAGAATTTGCGATCTGTTAAGATGCTTTTCAAATAACATCCCCACGGAACGGTTTATTTTCTGGCTCGTTATATTAGAAAATGGCTGTCTCGGAAACGAGTCTTTTAAGCTGGTTTGTGAAGAAATAATTTAATAATACTTAATATTTGGAATGTTATGAAATAATCAAAGCTGTATGGCCTTTCAAATTTCACAAAACTGACATCATTTAGTTTCTACCCAAATCCAAGCATTATAATGTAGGTTTACTTTTGTAACATGCTGCAAAATTACAGCTCACGTTAATGAAGAGACACCATGCAGACAAACTGTAGAAAAACGCGTGTGCATGAGATTTTGAAATGACCTGTGACCTGAGCCAAACATCCGAAAGACGTCTTGCAAATCACTTCAGGTGTTATTTGGTTTTAAAAACAGTATTTATGAATTTAAAAGTATTATTTCTCACGAATGTTTACAAAATATATGAAAAATATATTTGGTTTATACAGAAATAAGCTGTTTCAAAGTGTTTTCTGCCATCTTGGTTTATTTTGTTCAAGCGAGCAGCCAGCTGACACCATGCTGCTTTTCCTCTGATTGGCGGTCACCGTGTCCTTCCCAGCATCCTCATGCAGATCAGGGGAAGCCCCCACGTGATCTATGACATTGTGACCAGATGTAGGTCATGGCATCTGATCACTTGAATTTCTCCCCTTCAGGAGTCAAAATTCTTTTTTTTTTTTTCCCAGACAGCATGAGTTTGGATCATATTGTCTCAATCATATTACAAATGCCTTATTTAAAGGCAATGGAATAAATTTATAGTGGTTCCAAAGAAAATTCTTTTTATGACTTACATCGTTAAAAAAAACCAAAGGCCATATAGCTTTAACTTTGAGATCTTACCGTTACACACTGATGTAGGGTTAGCTGCATGCTGACAACACAACGGCTGCAGCACCAAACCTCCAGGATCTTACACGCAGCTCTTTCTAAGCATCTCACAAGCAGCATTTCTATTTTATAATACTTTAGAGAAATGGTCCTGGGGGGGGGGGGGGGGGGGGGGGGGGGGGGGGGTACAGCATGTACACTTGTAGCTTCTGTACTTGATGCATTTAGTCAGCTGGTTCCTGTTTCTACAGGATCTTGTCTTACAGATCAGGTTATGATGACACACACCGGTCCATTCAGCCAAGGCCTATCGGTGTTCAATAATTAAAAGCTCTAAATGTCTCAGTCAGAACAAAACAGTCTCACTTCCTGCTCTGGTTTCTCTCCGCAGGAAGCCAGGCTCTGCAGCTCCGGCATCACTTGGCACCGACTCGGAGAAGAAGTGCGTCCCGAGCTGTTTCAGACGCAAACGTAGTCTAAAACGAGTCGGCTGACCTCTCGACTCCCAGCGGACCACAAACCGATGTCGAAGCCTTTTATTGCCAGAGTAAAGAGCTCATCATCAGGTTTCCTTCCGGGGGGGGGTTCAAGGGGGTTGGGGGGTATTAATCAGATTATTTCAATTTAGAAGTTGAGCCACTTGAGGACATTTGGAGATGGAAGTGGCTTCACTTGTTGTCTGCTGGGGAGGAAAGCCCCCAAATTCTGCTCTGCTTTTCACGAAGAGTTGATTTATTCTGACAACAAAAAGGACTCCGTTTAATTAAATGCCTTCATGGTGTTTTGTGTTGTTTACCGGCGTGGGATGTTATCATTTCTCTTCCTTGCCTCCACGTCCTCTGGGACAAACGTCACTCGTCAACTTCAGTCCTCAAAGGATCGAGGGTTAAAGGTCATCAGGCTGACTCCGCCCCTTCTGGACATCTTATTGTTTACCGTTTGTTGTGTTTTGACATACTATGCTTCAAAATGAAATTTACAATTTGATAATAAGCATTTATATAAATACAAGTAACTTTAATAACCCCAGAGGACAAATGAATAAACTACATTCTGAAAAGACTTTCATTGCTTCAGTTTAAATTAATTTTAACAGGAGGCAGAGTTAAAAATACAGAATTTGTTTTTGCAAAGTTTGTCATCTGATGATTAGAAAAATTTGACCACAAGAAATTACCTTATTGTTTGCTCAGTGCTGCTCTTAAAGGAAACAACGGGCTGCAATGATTTTCTATTCATGTTACACCCAAAACATATCCATCATTAATTAAGAGACTAAGGCATTTTCTATAACTCGCATTCTTTTTACTAGTTTGGGAGGTCTTACATCTTATACTCAGGTGCAACTTATATACCAAAAAAAAATCCCCAAAAAACTTTTTTCTTTTTTTACTATTTTGGTTCTTGCTTGCCTCTACTGGTGGTTGGCTCTCACTGCGGTATTGTATCACTTCCTGTTCCGGAGCACAGCTGTGTTTTTCTGTATCTGTTAGCTGTTTAATCTGCGCAGTTAGATTGATCTAGTTATCTAGATTTGTTTCCCAGTGTAATCTTTACGTGCCTTAACTAAAGCACTCCTTCTGCTGAATCACCTCTAAATTATTTACACATTATTCACTTTGCGTGTTTTTAGGAATCCGCTAGCTTAGCGTAGCTACTAGCTCTTAGCCGATTTAGCATGGTGGCTTCTCCTGTCTCTCCCGCACTTTTCTGCTCTGGGTGTGAAATGTTTAGTTATTCCTCGGCCTCCTTTAGCAGTAACGGTACTTGTAATAAGTGTAGCTTATTCGTAGCTTTGGAGGCCAGGCTGGGCGAATTGGAGACTCGGCTCCGCACTGTGGAAAATTCTACAGCTAGCCAGGCCCCTGTAGTCGGTGTGGACCAAGGTAGCTTAGCCGCCGTTAGTTTCCCTCTGGCAGATCCCGAGCAGCCGGGAAAGCAGGCCGACTGGGTGACTGTGAGGAGGAAGCGTAGCCCTAAACAGAAGCCCCGTGTACACCGCCAACCCGTTCACATCTCTAACCGTTTTTCCCCACTCGACGACACACCCGCCGAGGATCAAACTCTGGTTATTGGCGACTCTGTTTTGAGAAATGTGAAGTTAGCGACACCAGCAACCATAGTCAGTTGTCTTCCGGGGGCCAGAGCAGGCGACATTGAAGGAAATTTGAAACTGCTGGCTAAGGCTAAGCGTAAATTTGGTAAGATTGTAATTCACGTCGGCAGTAATGACACCCAGTTACGCCAATCGGAGGTCACTAAAATTAACATTAAATCGGTGTGTAACTTTGCAAAAACAATGTCGGACTCTGTAGTTTTCTCTGGGCCCCTCCCCAATCAGACCGGGAGTGACATGTTTAGCCGCATGTTCTCCTTGAATTGCTGGCTGTCTGAGTGGTGTCCAAAAAATGAGGTGGGCTTCATAGATAATTGGCAAAGCTTCTGGGGAAAACCTGGTCTTGTTAGGAGAGACGGCATCCATCCCACTTTGGATGGAGCAGCTCTCATTTCTAGAAATCTGGACAATTTTCTTAAATCCTCCAAACCGTGACTATCCAGGGTTGGGACCAGGAAGCAGAGTTGTAGTCTTACACACCTCTCTGCAGCTTCTCTCCCCCTGCCATCCCCTCATTACCCCATCCCCGTAGAGACGGTGCCTGCTCCCAGACTACCAATAACCAGCAAAAATCTATTTAAGCATAAAAATTCAAAAAGAAAAAATAATATAGCACCTTCAACTGCACCACAGACTAAAACAGTTAAATGTGGTCTATTAAACATTAGGTCTCTCTCTTCTAAGTCCCTGTTGGTAAATGATATAATAATTGATCAACATATTGATTTATTCTGCCTAACAGAAACCTGGTTACAGCAGGATGAATATGTTAGTTTAAATGAGTCAACACCCCCGAGTCACACTAACTGTCAGAATGCTCGTAGCACGGGCCGAGGAGGAGGATTAGCAGCAATCTTCCATCCCAGCTTATTAATTAATCAAAAACCCAGACAGAGCTTTAATTCATTTGAAAGCTTGTCTCTTAGTCTTGTCCATCCAAATTGGAAGTCCCAAAAACCAGTTTTATTTGTTATTATCTATCGTCCACCTGGTCGTTACTGTGAGTTTCTCTGTGAATTTTCAGACCTTTTGTCTGACTTAGTGCTTAGCTCAGATAAGATTATTATAGTGGGCGATTTTAACATCCACACAGATGCTGAGAATGACAGCCTCAACACTGCATTTAATCTATTATTAGACTCTATTGGCTTTGCTCAAAAAGTAAATGAGTCCACCCACCACTTTAATCATATCTTAGATCTTGTTCTGACTTATGGTATGGAAATAGAAGACTTAACACTATTCCCTGAAAACTCCCTTCTGTCTGATCATTTCTTAATAACATTTACATTTACTCTGATGGACTACCCAGCAGTGGGGAATAAGTTTCATTACACTAGAAGTCTTTCAGAAAGCGCTGTAACTAGGTTTAAGGATATGATTCCTTCTTTATGTTCTCTAATGCCATATACCAACACAGTGCAGAGTAGCTACCTAAACTCTGTAAGGGAGATAGAGTATCTCGTCAATAGTTTTACATCCTCATTGAAGACAACTTTGGATGCTGTAGCTCCTCTGAAAAAGAGAGCTTTAAATCAGAAGTGTCTGACTCCGTGGTATAACTCAAAACTCGTAACTTAAAGCAGATAACCCGTAAGTTGGAGAGGAAATGGCGTCTCACTAATTTAGAAGATCTTCACTTAGCCTGGAAAAAGAGTCTGTTGCTCTATAAAAAAGCCCTCCATAAAGCTAGGACATCTTTCTACTCATCACTAATTGAAGAAAATAAGAACAACCCCAGGTTTCTTTTCAGCACTGTAGCCAGGCTGACAAAGAGTCAGAGCTCTATTGAGCTGAGTATTCCATTAACTTTAACTAGTAATGACTTCATGACTTTCTTTGCTAACAAAATTTTAACTATTAGAGAAAAAATTACTCATAATCATCCCAAAGACGTATCGTTATCTTTGGCTGCTTTCAGTGATGCCGGTATTTGGTTAGACTCTTTCTCTCCGATTGTTCTGTCTGAGTTATTTTCATTAGTTACTTCATCCAAACCATCAACATGTTTATTAGACCCCATTCCTACCAGGCTGCTCAAGGAAGCCCTACCATTATTTAATGCTTCGATCTTAAATATGATTAATCTATCTTTGTTAGTTGGCTATGTACCACAGGCTTTTAAGGTGGCAGTAATTAAACCATTACTTAAAAAGCCATCACTTGACCCAGCTATCTTAGCTAATTATAGGCCAATCTCCAACCTTCCTTTTCTCTCAAAAATTCTTGAAAGGGTAGTTGTAAAACAGCTAACTGATCATCTGCAGAGGAATGGTCTATTTGAAGAGTTTCAGTCAGGTTTTAGAATTCATCATAGTACAGAAACAGCATTAGTGAAGGTTACAAATGATCTTCTTATGGCCTCGGACAGTGGACTCATCTCTGTTCTTGTTCTGTTAGACCTCAGTGCTGCTTTTGACCATAAAATTTTATTACAGAGATTAGAGCATGCCATAGGTATTAAAGGCACTGCGCTGCGGTGGTTTGAATCATATTTGTCTAATAGATTACAATTTGTTCATGTAAATGGGGAATCGTCTTCACAGACTAAAGTTAATTATGGAGTTCCACAAGGTTCTGTGCTAGGACCAATTTTATTCACTTTATACATGCTTCCCTTAGGCAGTATTATTAGACGGTATTGCTTAAATTTTCATTGTTACGCAGATGATACCCAGCTTTATCTATCCATGAAGCCAGAGGACACACACCAATTAGCTAAACTGCAGGATTGTTTTACAGACATAAAGACATGGATGACCTCTAATTTCCTGCTTTTAAACTCAGATAAAACTGAAGTTATTGTACTTGGCCCCACAAATCTTAGAAACATGGTGTCTAACCAGATCCTTACTCTGGATGGCATTACCCTGACCTCTAGTAATACTGTGAGAAATCTTGGAGTCATTTTTGATCAGGATATGTCATTCAAAGCGCATATTAAACAAATATGTAGGACTGCTTTTTTGCATTTACGCAATATCTCTAAAATCAGAAAGGTCTTGTCTCAGAGTGATGCTGAAAAACTAATTCATGCATTTATTTCCTCTAGGCTGGACTATTGTAATTCATTATTATCAGGTTGTCCTAAAAGTTCCCTAAAAAGCCTTCAGTTAATTCAAAATGCTGCAGCTAGAGTACTGACGGGGACTAGAAGGAGAGAGCATATCTCACCCATATTGGCCTCTCTTCATTGGCTTCCTGTTAATTCTAGAATAGAATTTAAAATTCTTCTTCTTACTTATAAGGTTTTGAATAATCAGGTCCCATCTTATCTTAGGGACCTCGTAGTACCATATCACCCCAATAGAGCGCTTCGCTCTCAGACTGCAGGCTTACTTGTAGTTCCTAGGGTTTGTAAGAGTAGAATGGGAGGCAGAGCCTTCAGCTTTCAGGCTCCTCTCCTGTGGAACCAGCTCCCAATTCAGATCAGGGAGACAGACACCCTCTCTACTTTTAAGATTAGGCTTAAAACTTTCCTTTTTGCTAAAGCTTATAGTTAGGGCTGGATCAGGTGACCCTGAACCATCCCTTAGTTATGCTGCTATAGACTTAGACTGCTGGGGGGTTCCCATGATGCACTGTTTCTTTCTCTTTTTGCTCTGTATGCACCACTCTGAATTTAATCATTAGTGATCGATCTCTGCTCCCCTCCACAGCATGTCTTTTTCTTGGTTCTCTCCCTCAGCCCCAACCAGTCCCAGCAGAAGACTGCCCCTCCCTGAGCCTGGTTCTGCTGGAGGTTTCTTCCTGTTAAAAGGGAGTTTTTCCTTCCCACTGTAGCCAAGTGCTTGCTCACAGGGGGGTCGTTTTGACCGTTTGGGTTTTACATAATTATTGTATGGCCTTGCCTTACAATATAAAGCGCCTTGGGGCAACTGTTTGTTGTGATTTGGCGCTATATAAAAAAATTGATTGATTGATTATCATCCCCCTTCTCATAAGTCTCCCTTCCCCTAACCTTAACTCCCCCAGACCCCCCTGTCACCCGCATTTCATGCCCCCGTCACGAAGCATTCCATTTGCATATCGCAAACCATAATTAATTTAGTTTTTGTAATGCCATCACAAACTGAAGTGAAATTTGTGCTTGATATTCATATCAATAATTATTTTAACTATTTATTTAAACTCCAAGAATAACAGAATAAAAGGCACAAAACCCAAAGTTAATGAGGTGATAATGCAGAAAAAAGCTGCGACTTATATATGGTTTTTTGCTCTTCAAGATAGCTTATACACCAGAAAATATGGCAAATAAAACCCCTTTCTTCTCCTGTTCCCTAATTTGAACTCTATTACAATTAATTGTGATTTTAAAAAAAGAAAAAAGTGAATAATCTGATTTAATTAGTGCAGATTTGGAGTAATCGTATGTAAAAGCAGGTGAAAATGGGCAATCTGGTACATTATGCAATAATCCAGACCTGTTCTAATGTTCCTCCTCTGCAAGGTAACACCCATGAAAAGCATGTCATACTCTTCAGGAGAAGACAGTTTTGAAATTTTAACGTTTGGAAAAATGTGGGTAAGATGCTAAAAAATATTGTTTTATTTATACACAAGAACAATCATGTAATGGAAATCTTATGTAAATATGTCCCTTTGGTTCCTCCCGTTTTTCCAGTTGGGGTCACCCACAGAGCCATATATAAGAATTAGAGAATGCAGTCACAATGCTGCATATGGAACGTGAATGTTCCTTCACAGAGAGCGAGCTGCCATTTTCAAACCAGGCAAAACGATTACCAAAGTGCCCAGATGGGAAATGTTTTTGTGTGCATTTTCAAAGCGGAAGTAAATATGTGAGTGAACGCACATGGGAAAAAAGCTTGCAAAACATGTCAAAATACCATTCTTACCTGATTATCAAGCCAGTAAAATTAAATTGCATTAAATTATGTAAGGAAAGTATTAAACTTACCCTGACACCCACACATTCCAAAATATTAGTGTTGAAAGTTTACACGGATCTGATCTGTTCCAGCTTCCACTATTCTGCAGACAAAACAAGGCACAGTATCGCGATACACACAATCCAGACAGGATTCACTCAGGAGTCATATCTTATTCCAGGCACTGCCAGGCGACGCAGGGTACAGAAGTTGAAGATGTCATAATCCAAACAAGTCAGTGTTGAAAGTTTACACAGATCTGATATGTTCCAGCTTCCACAAAAGGGGAAAAATGTATGGGATGAATTTGTGGATCTGATTGCAGTCATGGACTTGTGTGTAACATGGGTGGCATCAAGGAAAAGGTATCTAGGATTCTGCCATGTTTTATTGTTGCTCATGGACGAGTAAATAGCTTTTAATAATATCTACGTGGTAATTTTTCATTCCTGTTGTATATGAACACTTCAGCTCAACGTCTTCACAAGATTGATACTGTTTATCGAGCTTCTCTGAGGTTTACCAACTGTAGAGCCTTGACTCATCATTGTGAACTGTATTCTCGAGCGGGATGGCCTTCTTTGTCCGACTGGGACGTTGGTATTCTTTTATTTATAAGAGACGCTTGGACTTTTACCCTCCTACATCTGTAGTTTAATCACATGGAGTGTCGACTCATGTTTTGTGTTCAAATGATAATCTGTTGCTCTCTATTCCATTTGCCTGCACTGATCTGGGAATAAGGGCTTCTGTTTTTGATTGACTGAACTTATTTTATTGAGCAACTTTAAAGTCCAGACGGAGATCACTTGAGATGACGTTAAAAATTGTTTTTCATGTTTATGTAATTTTACCTGTGCATTTGTAATTGTAACTTTTGCTGCCTCCTGGCCAGGACTCTCTTGAATCTCAAAGGGACTTTCCTGGTTAAATAAATGAAATAAATGAATAAAACCTTAAGAAAACAGTGTACAACAGCATTGACAGTCATATATACATGGTGTACAACTTCATATTCATGCATTACACATGCATGACGCTCTGCAAGATACACCAGTTTATCGCCCAGAAGTCAGAAAAAGTAACAAGAAAAACCAGTAATACTTTCTTACAGAAGGAAATGTTGTCTCCCTTCTTCCTGTCGTTGTGGCACTGCCAACACACGCAGCTTTCCAGCATTTTCTTGACCAGATCTATGAGTAACGTCGGTGTAACTGTGTTGTGTATAACGGTAAATGGACATTCAAATGACACGCGGTAACCACGAGGTGCCCCATTTGAAAATGGCGATTGCGCCTGTGGCCTCTTGTTCTTAGATACAGCTCTGTGGGGTCACCACGGCAGATCACAATACTCGAGTATATTCAGTAATACTCATGTCACGGGCTCAGCTGGCGAAGGGATCTGACTCGGCTGATCCAGTCGTGCGCCGGACACGAGACCATGAAGTCTGTGTTCGTTTCCCACCACAACCACGACGACGTGTATGTAGCGGATGCAAACTAGTATTCAATATGAATTTTGTGTATTAACAAAATTATAAATAGGCTTGACTTCACCTGTTCAAACCACCTCTACATACAGTAGTTTTCAGAATAACAGTAGTGCTATGAGACTAAAAAGATTTATCCAGGTTTTGAGTATATTTCTTATTGTTACATGGGAAACAAGGTACCAGTAGATTCTCACAAATCCAACAAGACCAAGCATTCATGATATGCACACTTAAGGCTATGAAATTGGGCTACTATAAAAAAAAAAGTAGAAAAGGGGGTGTTCACAATAACAGTAGTGTGGCATTCAGTCAGTGAGTTCATCAATTTTGTGGAACAAACAGGTGTGAATCAGGTGTCCCCTGTTTAAGGATGAAGCCAGTACCTGTTGAACATGCTTTTCTCTTTGAAAGCCTGAGGAAAATGGGACGTTCAAGACATTGTTCAGAAGAACAGCGTAGTTTGATTAAAAAGTTGATGATCTCCAATGCTTTAAAATTGACAACAAAAAAAAACAGAGACGCGTGGAAGAAAACGGAAAACAACCATCAAAATGGATAGAAGAATAAACAGAATGGCAAAGGCTCACCCATTGATCAGCTCCAGGATGATCAAAGACAGTCTGGAGTTACCTGTAAGTGCTGTGACAGAAGACGCCTGTGTGAACCTAATTTATTTGCAAGAATCCCCCGCAAAGTCCCTCTGTTAAATAAAAGATGTGCAGAAGAGGTTACAATTTGCCAAAGAACACATCAACTGGCCTAAAGAGAAATAGAGGAACATTTTGTGGACTGATGAGAGTAAAATTGTTCTTTTTGGGTCCAAGGGCCGCAGACAGTTTGTGAGACGACCCCCAAACTCTGAATTCAAGCCACAGTTCACAGTGAAGACAGTGAAGCATGGTGGTGCAAGCATCATGATATGGGCATGTTTCTCCTACTATGGTGTTGGGCCTATATATCGCATACCAGGTATCATGGATCAGTTTGGATATGTCATAATACTTGAAGAGGTCATGTTGCCTTATGCTGAAGAGGACATGCCCTTGAAATGGGTGTTTCAACAAGACAATGACCCCAAGCACACTAGTAAACGAGCAAAATCTTGGTTCCAAACCAACAAAATTAATGCCTCGCAGATGTGAAGAAATCATGAAAAACTGTGGTTATACAACTAAATACTAGTTTAGTGATTCACAGGATTGCTAAAAAAGCAGTCTGAAAATCATAGTTTTGAGTTTGTAGCATCAACAGCAGATGCTACTATTATTGTGAACACCCCCTTTTCTACTTTTTTTTTTTTAATAGCCCAATTTCATAGCCTTAAGAGTGTGCATATCATGAATGCTTGGTGTTGTTGGATTTGTGAGAATCTCCTGGTACCTTGTTTCCCATGTAACAATAAGAAATATACTCAAAACCTGGATTAATCTTTTTAGTCACATAGCACTACTATTATTCTGAACACTACTGTATTTAAAAAAAAAACTAATTAATTAAAATTTACAATATTTCTATTTTTATTTGTATTTATTATTCTGTCCATCTTTGCGAGTCCATGTATTTATCTTAGTACTCTAATTTCACTATCCATGTCTCACACGTCCTTCCTGGTCTTAGAATCCTGACCTTTAACCTTTGGTCACTCCTGAACACACTTAAAGATTAAATGCACCTGGACCAGTGGAAACAAGAGGTGATCCAGTTTCCTCTGGTCCAGGTGCATTTAATCTTTATCCTAAAAGAAACACACACGAGCCATCACGGGACACACACGTGGTTGGACGCGACAGTACCAACAGCTCGCGGTCCAGACGTTTGTGGCGAGCTCACAGAGGAAGCAGCAAATTATTCACACAATCACAAAATGTGTGGAAACCACAGCTTACATGTGCATGACCTTTTGACCTAACAGCAGCCACCGCCACATCTGTTGCTAAATGCCAACAGCGCTGCGGCATGCGCACGCTGACACAAACACGCGGCAGAACGTGACCGAGGAGTCGGGTTGTAAAACAGGAAGCTGAAGCTCCAGTTTCCTGATGAAGAACTGATCCTTCTCACACACAGACAGCAGAACAACAAACGTTCACCCCCCCCCCCCCCCCAAAAAAACAGAAATAAAAAGGTGTAAATGTTGCTTTAAAAAAAAAAACAAAAAAAAAAAACCTCCATTGACTAATTTGCAAATCCATAATCTGTGCAGAACGTTTTGCAGTGCAGCAATTTGGTGCAACATATTTTTTACTCAAAAGAAATTTTTGGTAAGTGGCTGAAGGTCAACCCCAGAATGACCCTGACAGAGTTCATTTGGGCAAAGGTCAAGGTCACAGTCACTGGAGTGGAGGAATTTTGATTTACAAACTAAACTTGATGCACAGACATCTGTGAATTCCAGAATAGACCCTCGTCAGCTCAACCAAAGGTCAATCATTAGGATGAAGTTTAAGGTCACTGCATCTTTTTTTGTTATTGGGAAAATTTAACTCAAACAAGGTGACACATGCTACACTTTCCCATGAATAAGAAGACAATTCTGATCTAATCTATACAACATGACCAACACAAATGTACGGTGGCCATCCCAGGGTGTTAGCTGTAGTCAGGTAGGGGTTAATGAAGAATTACACAAGGATCAACATTTAATGCTCCAATCATATTTAGAAGTATACCATTTTATTTCTCTGATCATGAACACTCAAAAAAAAAAAGAAGTATAGTTTGGACCATCTATGACTGAACATTTTAGACTTATGGGGGAACAAATTAAAAGTTGTTCCAAATTTTGGTAAAACGTGATGCAAATTATTTTGAGCAAATAGGATTAATAAACAGTACAGTTTTTACCGCACTGAATGGTTGACTTTTAGAGTAAAGGTCAAACAAGATCGACGTCTATTGCATTTTATGATACACGAGACACTAACGTGATAACTAAGCATGACAGATGCTGCAAAGTATTCCATTTACAGTAGTGTTCAGAATAATAGTAGTGCTATGTGACTAAAAAGATTAAACCAGGTTTTGAGTTTATTTATTATTGTTACATGGGAAACAAGGTACCAGTAGATTCAGTAGATTCTCACAAATCGAACAAGACCAAGCATTCATGATATGCACACTCTTAAGGCTATGAAATTGGGCTATTAGTAAAAAAAAGTAGAAAAGGGGGTGTTCACAATAATAGTACAACCCCTGGCAAGAATTATGGAATCACCGGCCTCGGAGGATGTTCATTCAGTTGTTTAATTTTGTAGAAAAAAAGCAGATCACAGACATGACACAAAACTAAAGTCATTTCAAATGACAACTTTCTGGCTTTAAGAAACACTATAAGAAATCAAGAAAAAAAGATTGTGGCAGTCAGTAACGGTTACTTTTTTAGACCAAGCAGAGGAAAAAAAAAATATGGAATCACTCAATTCTGAGGAAAAAATTATGGAATCACCCTGTAAATTTTCATGCCCCAAATTAACACCTGCATCAAATCAGATCTGCTCATTGACATTGACTCTATGTGTCTTTTTGCAAGGAATGGTTTTGCAGTTTTTGCTCTATGGCAAGATGCATTATCATCTTGAAAAATTATTTCATCATCCCCAAACATCCTTTCAATTGTCCAAAATATCAACATAAACTTGTGCATTTATTGATGATGTAATGACAGCCATCTCCCCAGTGCCTTTACCTGACATGCAGCCCCATATCATCAATGACTGTGGAAATTTACATGTTTTCTTCAGGCAGTCATCTTTATAAATCTCATTGGAAAGGCACCAAACAAAAGTTCCAGCATCATCACCTTGCCCAATGCAGATTCGAGATTCATCACTGAATATGACTTTCATCCAGTCATCCACAGTCCACGATTGCTTTTCCTTAGCCCATTGTAACCTTGTTTTTTGCTGTTTAGGTGTTAATGATGCCTTTCGTTTAGCTTTTCTGTATGTAAATCCCATTTCCTTTAGGCGGTTTCTTACAGTTCGGTCACAGACGTTGACTCCAGTTTCCTCCCATTCGTTCCTCATTTGTTTTGTTGTACATTTTTCGATTTTTGAGACATATTGCTTTAAGTTTTCTGTCTTGACGCTTTGATGTCTTCCTTGGTCTACCAGTATGTTTGCCTTTAACAACCTTCCCATGTTGTTTGTATTTGGTCCAGAGTTTAGACACAGCTGACTGTGAACAACCAACATCTTTTGCAACATCGCGTGATGATTTACCCTCTTTTAAGAGTTTGATAATCCTCTCCTTTGTTTCAATCGACATCTCTCATGTTGGAGCCATGATTCATGTCAGTCCACTTGGTGCAACAGCTCTCCAAGGTGTGTTCACTCCTTTTTAGATGCAGACTAACGAGCAGATCTGATATGATGCAGGTGTTGAAATGACTTTAGTTTTGTGTCATGTCTGTGATCTGTTTTTTTTTTTCTACAAAATTAAACAACTGAATGAACATCCTCTGAGGCCGGTGATTCCATAATTTTTGCCAGGGGTTGTAGTGTGGCATTCAGTCAGTGAGTTTGTCAATTTTGTGGAACAAACAGGTGTGAATCAGGTGTCCCCTATTTAAGGATGAAGCCAGCACCTCTTGAACATGCTTTTCTCTTTGAAAGCCTGAGGAAAATGGGACGTTCAAGACATTGTTCAGAAGAACAGCGTAGTTTGATTAACAAGTTGACTGGAGAGGGGAAAACTATTTCACAGGTGCAAAAAATTATAGGCTGTTCATCTACAATGATCTCTAATGCTTTAAAATGGACAAAAAAAGAGACATGTGGAAGAAAACAAAACCATCAAAATGGATAGAAGAATAACCAGAATGGCAAAGGCTCACCCATTGATCAGCTCCAGGATGATCAAAGACAGTCTGGAGTTACCTGTAAGTGTTGTGACAGTTAGAAGACGCCTGTGTGAAGCTAATTTATTTGCAAGAATCCCCCGCAAAGTCCCTCTGTTAAATAAAAGACGTGCAGAAGAGGTTACAATTTGCCAAAGAACACATCAACTGGCCTAAAGAGAAATGGAGGAATATTTTGTGGACTGATGAGAGTAAAATTGTTCTTTTTGGGTCCAAGGGCCATAGACAGTTTGTGAGACGACCCCCAAACTCTGAATTGAAGCCACAGTTCACACTGAAGACAGTGAAGCATGGTGGTGCAAGCATCATGATATGGGCATGTTTCTCCTACTATGGTGTTGGGCCTATATATCGCATACCAGGTATCATGGATCAGTTTGGATATGTCAAAATACTTGAAGAGGTCATGTTGCCTTATGCTGAAGAGGACATGCCCTTGAAATGGGTATTTCAACAAGACAATGACGCCAAGCACACTAGTAAACAAGCAAAATCTTGGTTCCAAACCAACAAAATTAATGCCTCGCAGATGTGAAGAAATCATGAAAAACTGTGGCTATACAACTAAATACTAGTTTAGTGATTCACAGGTTTGCTAAAAAAGCAGTTTGAACATAATAGTTTTGAGTTTGTAGCGTCAACAGCAGATGCTATTATTGTTAACACCCCCTTTTCTACTTTTTTTTTTACTAATAGCCCAATTTCATAGCCTTAAGAGTGTGCATATCATGAATGCTTGGTCTTGTTGGATTTGTGAGAATCAACTGGTACCTTGTTTCCCATGTAACAATAAGAAATATACTCAAAACCTGGATAAATCTTTTTAGTCACATAGCACTACTATTATTCTGAACACTACTGTATTAATGCTATTAACCAATAATTTGCACCTTTTTTTTTTTAACCAAAATTGTAGCAACTTTGACTTTTGACCCCTGTAAAAACTGAAACTGACCGTGTCACTTTTTTTTTTACGCTGTTTTTACCCCATAACTTCATCACATTCAGTTACTTCTGATGTTCCAATAAGACAAATAATGTGGAACAAGTTTCAAAATGAATGAAGCATTTAAGATTTTTAGTCCTATGTAATTCTTCATTGACCCCTACATGGCCACACCTGCAACCCTGGATGGCCACCATACATTTCTGTGCAGGTCATAGTGCACTGAGGCTGGATTGTAAGTGTTGTTTTGTCCTATTTAAGTGGAACTGAACCAGCTGCTCGGCCTGTGGACTGTTAGCTGTAAGCAGCAGACAGTAAAACTAGACGTCACATTGTTTTCAGTAAAACGACAAAGTTTTGCCAGGACAAGGACGTCCTGCGCCGTAAACAACCAAGTTACCTCCACAGTCTGAAGCAAGTTTGCAAGACGTTAAAGAACCACAATGCCACATCCATGAACTTAACACAACAAACAGATTCACTCACCACACAAGCAGAGTTCAACTAAATAAAAATCATTTATTTTTTCATTAATATTATTATCATCATCGTCATCATTCTATCTATAGAGTCCACCATGCCACTTTCAGGACTGGAGTAGTGCTAGACGTCTGTCTGTTGAGGATGGGTAAATGGCGGCGGGCGGGGTCAGACAGACAGGTGGGCGGGGTCTCGCTCAGGCTCACGCCCCTGCTCGTTCTCCATGCTGATGCAAACAAAGAGGGGACGATGTCCAGGTGGAGGATAAAGACGGACCGAAATGTCTTTAAAAAGTCATTTTGTCTTCAATGACCTATTGTGAGGAGCTGGGGGGGATCTGAAGGATGGGGGGGCAGCTTCAAGCTCATTGGTCGGGCTGCTTGACAGGAGAATCAGGAAAAGCCAGACTGACACAGACCGATACAGAGGAGGAGTGTGTGTGCACGTGTGTGTGTGTGTGTGTGTATGCAACTGGTCAGAATTACTTTGATCCACCGTCACTGTACACGTGTCAAAGTTACTGTCACAACTGGGTACAAAGTTGAGGTAACAAACGTCCTTCTGATTCCACATCTGCAGACAAAGAACAAAGAGAAAAACTGTGGATCAGAAATCTGATTTCATCTGTTTTCAATGTATCACAACCCGCCATCAGGTGAGTCGCCACCGGAGGGAAGAGTTCAAGATCACTGAAATATTCCACCAAAATCATTTCTTCACGTTTTAGTTAAGTGATCATTTAAAGAATAACTTGACTCTCACCAGATAGGACACTAAAGCACCAGCTAGTTTGACAGACTCTGCCCCCTGGTGGCCATAGTTATAACTGAACCACCATTCATGTCTTCATGTCTTGTGGTTGAACTCTGAGGTAAACATTGTGGAAAATGCTCAATTTTTGATATAACAAATCTCTCAATATATCATAGACGCGTTGCTTCATATTTGGCCCCCTGGTGGCCTAAATTATAAATGTGTTTCAGCTCTGGCTGGACGACCCTTTGGACCAGGCTTCACCTCGATGCACTGTTTCCTAAACCTGCTCTGCCTTCGGCACTGTAGGTAAAAACATTTCATTCCTCTCCTGCCTGACCCGAACACGTTCAGTGACACTGTTGCTACACTCAGGCACGTGACTCCGACCCGATGTGGTTAATGCAATCAGGAGGCTTCAAATGTATAGCGAGGTGGGAGGGGCTTGACAAAAATTACAATGTACTGGTGATGTCTAACTGAAAAGTTTAAGAAAAAAAAAAATAAGATTACTGTTTGTGGTACTTTCCCTTCTGTTGTGTACTGCAGTTAAATTAACGGAATATAATAATAATAAAAATAAGTTAAAAAATACTAACATAACCCTTTTGTAATTAAATAAATGTTGGTGGGAAAAATGCATTTTTTTTATTCTATTTGATTAGTTAATCATGAAATATATTTTGGGGGTCAGTGACCGTAAACAATACTGTAAACAAAAGCAATGCAAAAGTCACATGACACGCTCGCATGTGAAGACGTTGTGTGGTTTTATAGCAGAGGCGAGTCAAAGTTATTTATACAGTGAAAGACAGCAGATTTACAACTGTCTGAGGTGCAGTGACTCCAGTTTAAAAAAAAAAAAAAAAAAACCTTCCTCCAGCCTCCTCCAACCACCCACCAACAGATAGTTTCAATCAGACGAGGCGCTCTTTAGGTATTGTAGGGAAAGGAAAATGAAGATGGCAATCTGTGGCGACCGTACTGGATGACGGACAACCCGTTTTCAGAAGGAACCATCTTGTTACCTCCTCCAACTGGTCACCAAAGAATAGTTTCAATCAGATGAGGCATTTCTGAGATATTGTGCAGAAACAAAACATTTACAGACGGACGGGGTAAAAACACACCACCACCCAACTTCACAGCAGCACGGTGGATTAGTGGTTAGCACTGTTGCCTCACAGCAAGAAGTTCATGGGATCAGTTCCCACCTGTGGCCTTTCTGTGTGGAGTTTGCTTGTTCTCCCCATGTTTTTTTTTCCTCAGGGTGCTCCAGTTTCCTCCCACATTTAAACACATGCAGTTAGGTGAAATGGAAACTTTATAACTGTCCAGGTCTCCCTTGCAAAAGAGATCTTGATCTTAACGGGACTAACCTGGTTAAATAGCGTTTAAATTAAATTAAAAGTTAAATTCATTAAGCGGAGACTTTAACATGTATAATTAAAGGGGTCTGTGTGGTTGCCTTCCAGGACCCGGGGTGGTTCTGTGGCGGTGTGGACCCGACTGTTGTCTCCTGTGACACGGCGGTTACCTGGTTTCATCGCGCTGTCGTGTTGCCACTGGAAACCATGTTGTTGTCAGAGTTGGACAGAGACTGCTCCTTCACGACTGGGTCTGCGGGAGAAAACGCGTAAGAGGCGTTTGTGTTAACGGACCCAACCCATTAGTGTGCATATGATTGGCGCGCAGCGCTCACAGAAGTATGGGTGGTCCATGGCCTCGGTGGCGGTCAGCCTCTGTTGGTGGTCGTAGCGTAGCAGCTTGTCCAGCAGGTCGAGCGCTTCAGGACTCACCAGGTGCTGGTTCTCTGTCTGCACAAACTGCTCCCAGCGTTTCCTGCTCTGCCTGTGGGGGCACAAACAGCCACCAGTCACGCCAGAATGACTCCGCCCCCTCAAACACAAACAGCCTTCACACCAACAAACAGACTCCAACAGGCTTCCACGCGGCGTTCATCACGTCTGTTTAGTGCAGGTACGCGCTATCATCTGGGAGTCGGCAGAAAGTCAAACTGCTTGTGGAGCTGAACTGCTGCCAAGACGGTTTCAGTCACGGTTCTGTTTGTGCACATCAAACACGCCACAAACACCACAGCGAACTCACTGTAAAATATCTAAAAGAAAAATGCCATGACAGGAATCTGCAACAAATACAGACTCCAGATATAACTGCAGCACGACAGAGCACAAACCTCCACCAACACTAGTTTACAAATCCACAAATTTTACCTTGGAAAAAAATTTTCAAGGTCAAAGTCCTGTTAGAAGTGACTTTTCATAAGCCAAATTAGATGTGATCAAATGTCAGGAGGATGCATTTAGTTTGTGCACTTGAATCAAAGGGTTTTTTGTGGTGCTGTCAGGCTTTTTTTCAGTTTCTAAATTCTTTTTTCGGATCATTTTCACAGAAAGTTGGTTTTCTCTGCTGTGCACAATGTGTCATTGCTTTTTGGCACTTGTTTTCCAACTGATAACTGAAAGACAAACAAGCATATAATTGGAACCTCATTCAATTTTGATGTTGTAAGTAAAACCATAACAGAAAAAGGAGAGTGATTGAGACAATTTTGTTTGAGATATATTGCAACATGTACATCAAATCTCCTTAGACATAAGCGTAACGAGATTTGTACAAAGAAAGCACACCACCACTTATTGTACTCTCTTGTAATTTTCTGGACTATAGGCTGTGGTTTTTGGAGGCGGGGTTTGCTAGTTTAGGAGGTCCTGCAACTTCTAAAACAAGGCAACATACACATTTAAAAAAAAACCATTATCATCTATGGCCACAAGATGGCAATGTCTACACACGAGAAGCTGCTTCTGTATACTGTGATTCAGATTCTGGAGAAGGAAGGAAGAGAAACGGACAGACAAAGACAAAAAAAAAGACAGAAACCGGCAGACAGAAAGAAACAAACAAAGACAGAAACAGGTCCTTATTATGTCCATCATTATTGTCACATTTCCCACCATCTGATTGGACGTCAGCTCCACTCTAACCTGTCCTTGCAGAATGCCATCATGTGATATTTATCCCTATTATCTTTGTTGTCTAGCGTTGTTCTATGCTGGACTGATAGACCCTCTGTCCTGTATTTAACGCTGCAAGCTGCTACGACACATGACAGAGGGGTGCGACACCAGAAGCTCCCTACCTAGCTGACCTAATTAAATCTTACGTACCAGCTCGAGCTCTGCGTTCTCAGGGTGCAGGACTACTTTGTGTCCCTAGGGTGAATAAGAAGTCTGCGGGTCACAGAGCTTTCTCTTATCGTGCCCCTGTTCTCTGGAATGATCTCCCTGCATCAATAAAACAGATTCTGTGGAGATTTTCAGTCCAGACTTAAGATTATTTGCCCTTTCGTATGGCTAGCATATTGGCATGGTATAGTTCTAAGCTTTTTACACTTTTAATTCATTTTATTACAATCCCTGGCAAAAATTATGGACTCACCGGCCTCTGAGGATGTTCATTCAGTTGTTTAATTTTGTAGAAAAAACGCAGATCACAGACATGACACAAAACTAAAGTCATTTCAAATGGCAACTTTCTGGCTTTAAGAAACACTATAAGAATCAAGAAAAAAAGATTGTGGCAGTCAGTAACGGTTACTTTTTTTAGACCAGCAGAGGAAAAAAAATATGGAATCACTCAATTCTGAGGAAGAAATTATGGAATCACCCTGTAAATTTTCATCCCCAAAACTACACCTGCATCATATCAGATCTGCTCGTTAGTCTGCATCTAAAAAGGAGTGACCACACCTTGGAGAGCTGTTGCACCA
>NW_022986433.1:0-46694 GCF_902500255.1 Thalassophryne amazonica
GTGTTCTCTCTGTGTGTGTGTGTTTCTGTTTCTCTGTGTGTGTGTGTGTGTGTGTGTTTCTGTTTCTGTGTGTGTGTGTCTGTTGTCCCTCCAAAGACAAAGTAAAATGTTTTGTTTTGTAATAAGTTCCCACTTTTGGGGAAATGTATGTAAAAGTCCACATTTATTTCAAATAGTCATAAAGAAGAAGCCGTCATTTAGCAGAACCTTGATACTCTTTAATGTTCTGTCACATTTCCATCCTTGTTGATGTGTTCTGACCTCTGACCTCAGTGATATCAGGGGTCAGATGATAATGTCTTTTTGTTCCATTTGTTCCAGTGACTGAATCGACTTCAACTGGACAATGATGCGTTCAGGGTCCAGGTGTGCGGCTCATATTTCTAACCAACTTAAGTCAGTGCTTTGTCTTTTGTGACGTCATATGTTGAACTTCCACAGTCTGGTGGCGACTGAACGGCTCTGCTGCAAGTGTGATGTTTTTTTTTTGTTTTGTTTTTCTCTTTTCTTTTTCTTTTTTTTTTTTTTGTGCACTGAGGTTTTGCGTTGCGTTCTGGATCAAACCCCAGAATTTCCCTGTGCGCTCCTGGCTTTTGGTGCCGGGGACTCGACGCTCCGCCCATCCGGATCCAGCGGTGGAGCGCATTGGTCGCGGTGCACGTCAATCATTTGTCCTTGCCTCTTTCTGAAAGGACAAGGTGGAGCTACGTGAGGGGCGGGGTAACTGTCAGCTGCGTCGTGTTCTCGTCAAAGTCAGCTGTTGTTGGACGGAGCGCGTACTGACGCGCGGTTCCGGGCGCTGGACGGTGCCGAGCCGGTCCGCGCTGCTCCGTCCGTCCTTCACTGATGTCAGGGTTTTGGCTTTTTGCGCTCCGACCGTCACCATCTTTTTTGAACCATAAACCCGCTTTGGTCCGGCGGAACGAACAGCCCGCGGAGACCTGTTGCGCGTCCGCCGTGCGCACAAGTCCAGGTTCCGTTCATGTCCCGTTCCAGTTTCGTGCCTGTGGTGGTTCTGTTCGGTCAGCAGGTGGAGATGAGTCGCGCGCTCGAAGGGAAGCACCGCTTTGGACTTTAAATGGCTCAAGCGCACAGTCGAGTTCAACTTTGTTAAGCTTTGTGCTTCATGCATCGACATGTCTGACCGTGAGTCCTGTGCGGACCGAGCGAGCGGCGACGACTTCATCCCTCCGAGGACGGCTCGGGGTCGGCGGAGCGGCGTGGTCCAAGACGCGGAGACGATCCTCCTGGAGTCCGTGAAGGCAGGACCGCGGCGCAGCAGCATCATTAAGGTAATCGACGTGCTCGGTCCAGACGTCACAAACGACGTGCACACGCTTTATCACACGGTGGCTTTGACACGCACGTATCCGCTGCATCTTTGTGATGTGTCACGTGCGTAATCTACCTGTCCACTCCCCCACTGCGCTTTGAAAGACCTTAGTTCAAGTGGGTGTTAACCCGAGGCAGGGCTAACGGGACACCTGATAACAACACGTGACCTCTGACCTGTCGACCCGCCCACATGTCCTGTTTTACATCATCACCTGCTCAGGTGGCACTGAACCCGACCAGGAGCTGATAAAGTGGGTCAAGTCCTGTTGATCCGGGCACGTGGTGACCTCAGAGAGCCTTTAGTGGGATGGTGGACGTCCTGTCGCCGGGAATATTTAAGGCCTGTTGGTTGCTGAGCCAGTGGCGGCTCCAGAGGAGCTTCCTTGGGGTGGCTGAGGGGGGCGTGTAATTTGTTAGTGATGACAGAATCTGTTAAAAATGTTCAAATATACATTTCTGAGCAATTTTCAGCTTCCTGTATAGCAAACAGCGCCCTGCACTGGCCGCCACAGCTTGGTGACTAGCAACAGCTTGACTTGCTGGTCTGTATTTTATTTCAGTTAACCCTCTGGGGTCTGAGGGCATTTTTTTGGACAGTTCACTCACCAGGCATAAATGTTTTATTATTGCTGTTAACAGCTCTCCCTGCATCCCACAATCAAGTTTTATGTCTCTTTTTTTCAGGACAACCTGTACTTTCAAAATATATATGCTATAGTTGTGTTTTATAAGTGTAATAAAGGTTTATAATCAGAAATAAGAAAGGAAAAAGTAAAGCGGAAAATGATTTTCCACACACATGTATTCAAAACACAGCAAACTATAATAAACTGTTTTGACACTTTATAAAGGTAATTTGGGCTCTTGTATGAAAGACTGTACAACAAAAAGGTTCAAACAAACACAAATGCACATTTTGAACAATGTATATAAAATGGTCTATGCGTTTTGTTTGTATTCATCTCAAAGCAATTTCTGTCTGCTATTACACAAAGGTCACATCACAAACTTCTTCTATATCAGGGGTGGCCAAGTTCGGTCCTCGAGAGCCACCTTCCTGACACTCTTAGTTGTCTCCCTGTTCCAACACACATGAATCCAATGAAAGGCTCATTAAAAGTCTTTCATTGGATTCATGTGTGTTGGAGCAGGGAGACAACTAAGAGTGTCAGGAAGGTGGCTCTCGAGGACCGAACTTGGCCACCCTTGTTCTATGAAGTTGACTGTGTGTTCATTCTCTCCTGCTCTGAGAGCAGCATTCACACTTCGAGGCTCATTCAGTTTGAGGAGCGGCCCCTCCACCTCACTCCATTGATATGGTAAACAGTGCTTTACACTGGAGCGAGAGAGCTTGCCACAGGCTTACCCAGTAACATTCACAGGAAAACTAGTCGAGCAATCCTGATACTCGCACACTCTGAGCATGCAAAATTGTATGAGAGGCTCTCCGTCTGCTCACTTTCACTTTCACTGTGCGTAATGGCGCAGGGCACATTGGAGCAGCCAGGGGGCTATTTAAATGGACTAACTAGTAACACATCACTCCTAAAAACAATCTTTGGTGTGTCACGTGAGGTGACTCTGCCGTACGATTGGATTTTGGAAAACCATATGACGGTGAACCAATTCCGATTGGACGCTCACATTGCGCACGTCATCACACAGCTTCTATGAGAAGTACAAAGATGGCCAACGGCTGGCTCGAAAGTCCGCGGCGTTACCTTTTCAGCAAAAAGTAAGTTTCTATCTCATATCATTAAAAAGTTATTTATAATTTAGTAAAGCTTGGTCTCAGCCGTCGTATACAACGATGTCAGCCCCAGAGGGTTAAACAACAACATGGCCCAGAAGAGAAGATTCACCGATGTTGCAGACCAATCAGTCCCCCCTAAAAATTGGTCCGCCCTGCCTTCGCTATGCATGCGTCATTAGCTGTGGTTCACCAGTTATCACATCATTTCTACTTCAAACTGCCTCCAGTCATCTGTCTCAGCGACAGATATCTGAAGCTTTTGTACAACATTCATTTCCACATAATTTTAAATTATTTTCATTTATATAGTACCAAATCACAACACAGTTGCCTCAAGGTGCTTCACACAAGTAAGGTCTAACCTTACCAGCCCCCAGAGCAAGAACACAGGCGACAGTCGTAAGAAAAAAACTCCCTCTGATTTGAGGAAGAAACCTCAAGCAGACCAGACTCAAAGGGGCGACCCTCTGTTTGGACCATGAGACAGACACAAATTACAGAACAATTCACAAAACGAATATACAGGAAATGTCACTGCACAGGACAGGAAGGTTGCAGAAACAGACACCACACCCATCTCTGGATGGAGCTGCACCTCAAACAGAGAGAAAAAACAAAAATCAGGCATCAGAAAGACAACAAATACAGTATAATTTGTCAGCATTAAACAACAAGAAAAACAGAAGAAATACAGTTGTATGTAAAAGTTTGGGCCCCCCTGATGATTTCCATGATTTTCCTTTATAAATCATTGGTTGTTTGGATCAGAAATTTCAGTTAAATATATCATACAGCAGACAAACACTGATATGTGAGAAGTGAAATGAAGCTTATAGGATTTACAGAAAGTGTGCAATAATTCTTTAAACAAAATTAGGCAGGTGCATAAATTTGGGCACCCCAACAGAAAAAAATACATCAATATTTAGTAGATCCTCCTTTTGCAGAAATAATAACAGCCTCTAAACGCTTCCTGTAGCTTCCAATGAGAGTCTGGATTCTGGTTGAAGGTATTTTGGACCATTCTTCTTTAAAAAATATCTCAGGTTTGTTGGTTTCCGAGCATGCACAGCCCACTTAAAATCACACCACAGATTTTCAATAATATTCAGGTCTGGGGACTGAGATGGCCATTCTAGAACGTTGTACTTATTCATCTGCATGAATGCCTTAGTAGATTTTGAGCAGTGTTTAGGGTCGTTGTCTTGTTGAAAGATCCAGCCCCGGCACAACTTTAACTTTGTCACTGATTCATGAACATTGTTCTCAAGAATCTGCTGATATTGACTGGAATCCATGTGACCCTCACCTTTAACAAGATTCCCAGTACCTGCACTGGCTACACAGCCCCACAGCATGATGGAACCACCTCCAAATTTTACTGTAGGTAGCAAGTGTTTTTCTTGGAATGCTGTGTTCTTTTTCAGCCATGCATACCACCCCTTGTTATGTCCAAATAACTCAGTTTTAGTTTCATCAGTCCACATCACCTTATTCCAAAATGAAGCTGGCTTGTCCAAATGTGCTTTAGCACCTCAAGTGACTCTGTTTGTGGCGTGTATGCAGAAAAGGCTTCGTCTGCATTATAGCATCATACAGCATCTCTTTGTGCAAAGTGCGCTGTATAGTTGAACAATGCACAGAGACATTATCTGCAGCAAGATCATGTTGTAGGACTTTGGAGCAGATCTGTGGGTTGACTATGACTGCATGTTCTCGCCATCATTCGCTTCAGCCTGAGATTTTTCTTGGCCTGCCACTTTGGGCCTTAACTAGCACTGTGCCTGCGGTCTTCCATTTCCTCACTATGTTCCTCACAGTGTAAACTGACAGCTGAAATCTCTGAGATGGCTTTTTGTATCCTTCCCCGAAACCACGATGTTGAACAATCTTTGTTTTCAGGTCATTTGAGAGTTGTTTAGAGGCTCCCATGTTGAGCACGATAAGAGAAAGCTCTGTGACCCACAGACTTTTTATTCACCCTAGGCACACTATTCAGCATTTTTGCTTCATAAAAGACAGAGGAAGGGATGAAAGCGCTGCAGCTACACGGGCTGCTAGCTGATGCATTCACTGCACGTCGGCCATTTCAAAGCGTCACCAAGTATCACCTTGTTTCTGCTTAAAACTGACTTTAGAATGATTTAAGAGGTTTTACTTTGTCATCTGATGGTTAATAATCACATTAATTCATTTGATCACTTTGGGTGAAGAGAGTCAGACTCAATGGAGCTGCTGAGCTCCGAAATGATGCATGCGCAGTGGAGGCAGGGCAGACCAATTTTTAGGGGGAGACCGTTTGGTCTGTGACAGCTGTCCTCAACCAGGCCCTGCCCAACCCAAACTTTCAGAGTGACATATGTCACAGTTTTTGCAAAGTTACTGACTGAAATATTGACTGATTCAATGACTTGCTGACTGGTTCACTAACAAACATGCTCACTGATTCACAATTTTATTCACTTTATACATGCTTCCCTTAGGCAGTATTATTAGAAAGCATTGCTTACATTTTCATTGTTATGCAGATGATACCCAGCTTTATCTATCCATGAAGCCAGAGGACACACACCAATTAGCTAAACTGCAAGATTGTCTTACAGACATAAAGACATGGATGACCTCTAATTTGCTGCTTTTAAACTCAGATAAAACTGAAGTTATTGTACTTGGCCCCACAAATCTTAGAAAAATGGTGTCTAACCAGATCCTTACTCTGGATGGCATTACCCTGACCTCTAGTAATACTGTGAGAAATCTTGGAGTCATTTTTGATCAGGATATGTCATTCAAAGCGTATATTAAACAAATATGTAGGACTGCTTTTTTGCATTTGCGCAATATCTCTAAAATTAGAAAGGTCTTGTCTCAGAGTGATGCTGAAAAACTAATTCATGCATTTATTTCCTCTAGGCTGGACTATTGTAATTCATTATTATCAGGTTGTCCTAAAAGTTCCCTGAAAAGCCTTCAGTTAATTCAAAATGCTGCAGCTAGAGTATTAATGGGGACTAGAAGGAGAGAGCATATCTCACCCATATTGGCCTCTCTTCATTGGCTTCCTGTTAATTCTAGAATAGAATTTAAAATTCTTCTTCTTACTTATAAGGTTTTGAATAATCAGGTCCCATCTTATCTTAGGGACCTCGTAGTACCATATCACCCCAATAGAGCGCTTCGCTCTCAGACTGCAGGCTTACTTGTAGTTCCTAGGGTTTGTAAGAGTAGAATGGGAGGCAGAGCCTTCAGCTTTCAGGCTCCTCTCCTGTGGAACCAGCTCCCAATTCAGATCAGGGAGACAGACACCCTCTCTACTTTTAAGATTAGGCTTAAAACTTTCCTTTTTGCTAAAGTTTATAGTTAGGGCTGGATCAGGTGACCCTGAACCATCTCTTAGTTATGCTGCTATAGACTTAGACTGCTGGGGGGTTCCCATGATGCACCGAGTGTTTCTTTCTCTTTTTGCTCTGTATGCACCACTCTGCATTTAATCATTAGTGATTGATCTCTGCTCTCTTCCACAGCATGTCTTTTTCCTGGTTCTCTCCCTCAGCCCCAACCAGTCCCAGCAGAAGACTGCCCCTCCCTGAGCCTGGTTCTGCTGGAGGTTTCTTCCTGTTAAAAGGGAGTTTTCCTTCCCACTGTCGCCAAGTGCTTGCTCACAGGGGGTCGTTTTGACCGTTGGGGTTTTTCTGTAATTATTGTATGGCTTTTGCAGGGGGTGGTGGCCAAGTGGTTAATGCGCTTGGTTTCAGTTCAGAAGGTTCCGGGTTCAAGTCCTACCCCTGCCACATTTCTCCATGTAATGTGGAGTTGCATCAGGAAGGGCATCCGGCGTAAAACTTGTGCCAATTCAACATGCAGATCCACCTTGGATTTGCTGTGGCGTCCCCAAGTGCAAACAAGGGAGCAGCCGAAGGGACTTACTATTGTATGGCTTTTGCCTTACAATATAAAGCGCCTTGGGGCAACTGTTTGTTGTGATTTGGCGCTATATAAATAAAATTGATTTGATTTCTTGAGGTGTTCACCACAGCCATTTCCATCCTTTCTGCTAAATCAATTACCATCTGTCTTTCCACATTCCTGTCCTTGATACCATATCTACCCATTACTTCCTCATCACCTCTGTTCCCTTCACCAACATGCCCATTGAAGTCTGCTCCTATCACCACTCTTTCATGCTTGGGTTCACTCTCCACAACTTCATCTAGCTCACCCCAGGAATCATCTTTCTCCATCTTGCAAAACCTCCCTGTGGGGCATATGCACTGATGATATTCATCATCACCCCTTTAATTTCCAACTTCACACTCATCACCCTGTCAGACACTCACTTAACCTCCAAAACACTTTTAACATACTCTTCTTTAAAATGACCCCAACACCATTTCTCTTCCTGTCCTCACCATGGTACAACAACTTGAACCCACCTCTAGAGGAGGTGTAGCACCTGTGATGGACTTCTGCTGTGCCCGATGTTGTCTTGTTGCCCAAACTTCACGCGGTGTGTTTACATTGTGCACTGAAACGGAACTCTGCTGAAGGTGACCTCTCGCGTGAGTCATGGACCGCGAGATGCCACGAGATTCACAACTGTGAAACAGAGAATAGACCTAATTTGAGTATGAAGTGATGTCCCTTTCATTTCAAACAGTTATAAGAAAGTATTGGGTGTTGTTCTGTGTTTGGGGCCATGAGCAGCCATTAAATTGAGGTTTTGGTAAAATAACGTTGGAGGTTAAAAGTTTCAAGAACAGCGTGTGCCATTGACACAGAGAGGAAGAGTTCATCTTGCGACAGACATCATTTACAGACCCGGTGCTGTGGAGACTGAGGCACCGACAAGATGCACAGTGTGCAGCGGATACGCCGGCTGCAGGAGCGGCTGTTGGCCGGAGGAGCTAACTGTTAGCAGCAGCTGTTCTGGTGTCGCGGTGCGGATGTGTTGTGTTTTGCGGCATCACTGTGTCCTCGATTTGCAGGCCCTTAGGACCTGTCAGCATGGCTGACTCTGAAAATACGTCTGTCATCACTGATCTTACTCAGCTAAAGGAGGTAACAGAGAACTTTGCAGAATGCTACTCCGCTAATCGTGATGTCATTCACCAGTCTGCTGTATGTGACATTCAGTCTGTGTTGGCAAACGGGCCCCTAGATGTGTTGCTCCACTTACGTTCAGATCTGTTTCCAAGGCTCAGGAGCTTTTTAAAGGCGAGCTGCGTAACAAAATCCTCCCCAACAGAAAAGCCTTTCACACCACTGTAGATGACTTTGTTCATCTGGGTTGTAGTTTGGTGAGCAACAGCCTCACCAGGAGACTGAGAAGTTTTGTGTCACTGAGAATAACCCTGTGCCTCCCACTTCAGCTGGAACTTCAGTGAAGTCCCTCGCTGACCTGATCCTGGTGGTCACTCAGCTCCAAGAGATCACTGAGGCACTTCAACATCCAGACTGAGCAGAATGAAGCCCTGCAGAGTCGAAGTGGAGAAGAGTCAGGCCTCATACGTCACCTCAGAGGCTGATGGTGGTGATGAGGCCAGTGCCATATCAGCCCGTGATTGCAGATGTGGTGAAGGAACAGCCTGCCTAGATAGGCTGTGCTCCCTGCTGGTTGACACCAGGTCCACTGAGCCATCATGAGTTGAGGGTCAGTAGGCGCAGCAGCTAGCTGTGCTTGCAGCAGCAGTCTGTGATGCTATTTGAGCAGCAGAGATCAGAATATCACCGTCAGCAGAAGCAGGCCAGGAATGGTCAGCAGAGTCTGAGAGCTGCAGCTCAGTCCTCCAACACCACCAAGCAGGTCTACATTAACAACGTGGACCCCAAGTGTAGCCCGAAGGATGTCAGTGACCACCTTGCCTCTAAGGTGGTGGCAGTGCCCTTTGCCACCATGAAGCAGCTGGTCTGTGGCGCTGACATGAAGTCCATTTGTCACTGTCCCTGAGGACAAGTATGACAGGGTGGTAGTGACCTGAGAGTCCACAAATTTTAACCTAAGGAGGAGCCCCAGGGGTGTAGCAGCAATTGGAAGCATCAGGGTAGTAACAACAACCAGAGGGGTTCCTTTGGCAGTTGACTCTGGTCAGCCCCACCCTGCCTACCGCCACCGCCCTGGTATTCATGACAAGTCACAAACTCGTGACTGTAGTCACGAGTCTCGTTATGTAACTGAACCTGACCGTTACAGCCAAGTTTACTATCAAGTCCATTACAGGGGCTATGCCTGGGACTGGCCTCGCCTCTCTTATCCTTGTGCTCCTCCTGATTATACTTACAGATATTATGTCTGGTGCTACTGAGATTAATGTCTCTTGTGAAGTTTTTAATTGTCATGGGCTGAAATGTCCTGGGCTGAAGACTCCTGATGTCCTATGCCTCAGTGAGACATGGCTAAGACCATATCAATGAATTCCAGTGACTCTGCCACTATCTTTACTACATCTAGCATGTGTGTGAGCTTGACTCCAGCTTCTCAGTTCGACCCTTTGGCGGAGTTGCCGTTATATGTAACATTTTAGTACTCGTAATATCTGTGTACACAGTCATGGACTCATTGAGTTACATGATGCCAGTGGTGCTTTTTATGCCTTTTTCATGAGAGGTCCAATACATCTGAATATGTTGAGGTTATTGATGATGTCAAGTCACCGTAGATAAATCCTGAGTTCAGGTACCTGTCAAAATCATGGGAGACTTTAATGTTCAGCTCCCCATGTCAGGTAAACATCACAAAGCTGGTTTTAACGTTCTGAGTGCGTTGTTGTATGATTCTCTGGTGTCTAACAGTATGTCAGCAGCTGACTTATTATTGAAGCAAAAACAGGATTATACTTTCTCATGTATTGTATCACCCGCTGTGTCCAACATGTGCTGCTCCAAGGCCGATGGTAATAACGTTAAAGTTCGTCTCATCATTGACCTGGAGGTTTTAAAGGTTTGTCATCATTTACCTTTACACATTGATTTTAATGTTCTTATGAATTCTTTTACACCAGTCACTGATTTTAGTGTTCATGTTCAGCCTGACTGGAGCAACCATGAAAACAGTGTGAGTTATTGTAATACATCGGCACAAAAATCAGGTTGTTTTGATGCATTGTCATTTGCCTAACATAATGTTCCAGACACTGTAAATGACTGTTAATTAATGCCTTGCGTGGAGCCTCTAAGGAGGCCCGGTGTGCTCCTAAACCACACAGGTGTCCTGAACCTGGTAGGTACACTTAGAGATAAAATAATAATAATACATTTTATTTATAATGCACTTTACATTTACAAGAAAATCTCAAAGTGCTACAGCATAAAAATGAACAGAAACATTAAAATTACACATTAAGTCTTTCTAAATACAAATGTTTTAAGCTGCTTTTTAAAAGACTCCACAGACTGTGGCGCTCTCAGGTGTTGGGGGAGGGCGTTCCAGAGTCGTGGGGCAGCTGCCTGAAAGGATCTGTCCCCCACACACCACCACGCTGGCGCGACCATGGAGGCACTGGGAGGCCAACAGGCAGATCTTGTAATCAATCCTCTGCTGGACCAGGAGCCAGTGGAGGGACTGAAGTATGGGGGTGATGTGGTCGTATTTGCACCTCCTCATCAGGACCCGAGCAGCACATTTCTAGATGTGCTGCAGCTTCTGCATGCTCCTGCCTGAGATCCTGATGAGGAGGGCTTTACGATAGTCTAGCCTGGAGGAGACAAAGGCAAAAAAAAACAAAAAACAAAGGAGACAAAAGTCCACTAAAAAGTGTTTTTGGTGGACTGTCTGGATTGATGTTGGTCAACCCAGGCAGGGTTCAGTGTTTGAGCTTCTGAAAAACGTTAGAAAAGAAAAAAAAATATTTTGGTGCCTTAGTAGAAGGTACATGAACAACAGTGCATGCAGAGATCTTAATATACTTAATCATTTGTATAATAAGTAAAATATTAAAGGTTTCTGAAACAAACTTATTGTCAGCAACAAAGCCCAGACTCAGAGCTGAGGATTTTGGGAGTTACTGTAAAGGTATCAGTAAATCTCCTCACACAGATTCAGTCGAGTACTTTGTTTCAGTTCTTTGTTTCAGTTGAGTATTTTGTTTCAGTTCTTTGTTTTAGTTGAGTACTTTGTTTCAGTTCTTTGTTTTAGTTGCGTACTTTGTTTTAGTTGAGTACTTTGTTTCAGTTCTTTGTTTCAGTTGAGTACTTTGTTCCAGTTAAGTACTTTGTTTCAGTTCTTTGTTTCAGTTGAATACTTTGTTTCAGTTCTTTGTTCCAGTTGAGTACTTTGTTTCAGTTGAGTATTTTGTTTCAGTTGAGTACTTTGTTTTAGTTCTTTGTTCCACTTGAGTACTTTGTTTCAGTTCTTTGTTTCAGTTGAGCACTTTGTTTCAGTTGAGTACTTTGTTTCAGTACTTTGTTTCAGTTGAGTACTTTGTTTCAGTTGAGCACTTTGTTCTAGTTCTTTGTTCCAGTTGAGCACTTTGTTTCAGTTGAGTATTTTGTTTTAGTTGAGCACTTTGTTTTAGTTCTTTGTTCCACTTGAGTACTTTGTTTCAGTTCTTTGTTTTAGTTGAGTACTTTGTTTCAGTTCTTTGTTTCAGTTGAGTACTTTGTTTCAGTTGAGTATTCGCTTTGGAAGCGAGACAAAGGAACACCTCTGTTTCGGCGTGTCAGAGGACAAGTTTGGACATGTCTATCTCGGCTTTCAATGCTTACCAGTCCAGTAAGTATCAGTGAAATTGTGGAGAGCTGGACATGTCCAAACTTGTCCTGACACGCCGAAACGGAGGTGTTCCTTTGTCTCGCTTCCAAAGCGAATCGGTCGTGACACGCGAAGCCTCCGCGCGGCTTTCCATGACAAAATCTCTTGTTAAAAGTGAAATCTGCCGGAAAATGGCTGATGTCCAGCTCTTGTGATAACCAGAGAAAGAGCACACGACAGTCTCGTATCCACAGAGCCATCAACTCAGAAATGGTCCGGTGTCTTGTGCCGTGTCGTCGGAGCGCGGCGCGCTGAGCGTCCTTAAAGGGGTCCATAAAGCTGTACTAACAGACCTTATTCTCTGTGAAGCCTGTAAAATTTTCACCAAAAGCCAGATACATTTTTCAAATGGTTTCCAGGTGCCTGTCTCTAACAGCTTCTGAAAAAATTCTGATGGAAAAAAAACCCCAAATCATTCCGCCATTTCTAGACAATGAAAATCCGACGACGGGGCGGGACCACTCCTTCCACAAGGCGTGCTCACAGGCGAATGACGTCACCGACAGGCGTGGAAAAATTCACTCATGCGCACAAGGGTTCAAGCTTGTCTGACGTAAAAACATATGAATCAAATCCATATAGTTTAAAAAAAAAATAAAAAGGTACGATACTTTATGGACAGACCTCGTATATGTGTGTGTATATATATATATATATATATGTATGTGTGTGTATGTATGTGTGTGTATGTATAGACCTTACCGGGGAGGCTGAGGAGTGTGATCCCCTATAGTTGGAACACACCCTCCGGTCCCCCTTCTTAAACAGAGGGACCACCACCCCGGTCTGCCAATCCAGAGGCACTGTCCCCGATCACCACGCGATGTTGCAGAGACGTGTCAGCCAAGACAGTCCCACAACATCCAGAGACTTAAAGCACTCAGGACGGACTTCATCCAACCCAGGAGCCTTGCCACCGAGGAGCTTTCTAACCACCTCGGTGACTTCGGCCTGGGTAATGGATGAGTCCGCCTCTGAGTTCCCAGTCTCTGCTTCCTCTTTGGAAGACATGACGATGGGATTGAGGAGATCCTTGAAGTATTGCTTCCACCGCCCGACAACATCCCCAGTCAGGGTCAACAGCTCCCCACCCGCACCGTAAACAGTGCGGGTGGAGAGCTGCTTCCGCCTCCTGAGGCGTCGGATGGTTTGCCAGAATCTCTTTGAGGCCGACCGATAGTCCTCCTCCATGGCCTCCCTGAATTCCTCCCAGACCCGAGTTTTTGCCTCTGCGACCGCACGGGCTGTGGCACGCTTGGCCTGCCGGTACCTGTCAGCTGCCTCCGGGGTCCCACCTACCAACAAAGATAAGTAGGACTCCTTCTTCAGCTTGACGGCATCCCTTACTTCCGACATCCACCACCAGGTTCGGGGATTGCGCCGCGACAGGCACCAGAGACCTTGTGACCACAGCTACGAGCGACCACATCGACAATGGAGGTGGAGAACATGGTCCACTCGGACTCCATGTCTCCAACCTCCCCGGGATCTGGGAGAAGCTCTCCCGGAGGTGGGAGTCGAAGACCTCGCTGACAGAGGGTTCCGCCAGTCGCTCCCAGCAGACCCTCACGATACATTTGGGCCTGCCAGGTCTGATCGGCTTCCTCCCCTCCCAGCGGATCCACCTCACCACCAGGTGGTGATCGGTCGACAGCTCTGCCCCTCTCTTCACTTGAGTGTCTGAGACACGTGGCCGAAGGTCAGATGATACGACTACAAAGTCGATATCGACCTCCGGCTCAGGGTGTCCTGGTGCCACGTGCACTTATGGACACCCTTGTGCTCGAACATGGTGTTCGTGATGGACAAACTGTGACTAGCACAGAAGTCCAACAACTGAACACCACTCGAGTTCAGATCGGGGAGGCCGTGCTTCCTGATCACCCCCCTCCAGGTCTCACTGTCGCCGCCCACGTGGGCATTGAAATCCACCAGGAGAACAGTGGAGTCCCCAGTCGGAGCGCTATCTAGTACCCCTCCCAGGGACTCCAGGAAGGTTGGGTACTCTGCACTGCCGCTCGGCCAGTAGGCCGAGACAAGGGCGAGAGACCTGTCCCCGACCCGAAGGCGTAGGGACGCGACTTTCTCGTTCACTGGAGTGAACTCCAACACTTGGCGACTGAGCTGGGGAGCAACAAGCAATGCAAACCCAGCTCTCCGCCTCTCCCCGTGGGCAATGCCAGAAAAATGAAGCATCCAGCCCCTCTCCAGGAGTTGGTTACCAGAGCCCAAGCTGTGCGTGTAGGTGAGCCCGACTATCTCTAGTCGGTATCTCTCAACCTCCCGCACAAGCTCAGGCTCCTTCCCCCCCAGCGAGGTGACATTCCACTTCCCAACAGCCAGGGGCTGTATGCATGGACCGGGTTGCCGGGCCACCTGCACTCGACCGCCACCCAATCCTCTCTGCACCCGACCCCCATGGCACCCTCTGCAGGTGGTGAACCCACAGGACAGCGGGCCCACGTTGCTCTTTCAGGCTGAGCCCGGCCGGGCCCCATGGGCTAAGGCCCGACCACCAGACGTGCGGAACTCCTCCGCACGTCTGTCTCAATGTGCCGAAAAAGTGCTGATGTCCACGTCTTTTCACAATTCCTGTGCTAGTCAGACGACATACCGGATCAAGACAGCATCCAGGTTAGAAATGAACGGCACATTCCACTGTTACAGGAGTTTTTGTCATGGAAAGAGGAGCGGAATTCCGCGCGTCGCCGTGGAGCCGCATGGCGCAAAGCAATGCCGTGATGAAGCCTCACAGGACATGTTGGGGCATGTCCAGCTCATGCTCAATTTCTCGGATAATCACACAACTGAAAAGCAACCGACAGCCGTCTGAAATCCACCTGAAAGCCATCCTGTGAGACCAACACGGAGGTGGTTTTGTGCTGCGTAATGAACGGCTCCGTGGCGCGTCCCTCTGCTTTTCTTTCCATGAAAAAAAAACTCCTGTAACAGTGGTATGTGCCGAAAAAGTGCTTTTGTCCACGCCTTATGCCTTTTTGTGAAAGTCAGACGACGTTCCGGATCAACAAAACCTTCACGTTGGAAATGATCTGGTTGTTTCAGCGGGGTTTGAGCCTGTCGATTGGCGCTCGGAGCGCGGCGCGCTCTCAGTAGTTGTGGGCGGTCTTTAAACCGTCCACACGAAGGTTCAAGCTTGTCTGATTGCAGCTTGAACCTTCGTGTGGACGTGATTCAAATCCATATGGTTTTTGCAAAAAATAAAAAGGTCGAATACTTTTCTGACAGACCTCGTATGTGTACATATATATATATATATATATATATATATATATATATATATATACACTCAACAAAAATATAAACGCAACACTTTTGGTTTTGCTCCCATTTTGTATGAGATGAACTCAAAGATCTAAAACTTTTTCCACATACACAATATCACCATTTCCCTCAAATATTGTTCACAAACCAGTCTAAATCTGTGATAGTGAGCACTTCTCCTTTGCTGAGATAATCCATCCCACCTCACAGGTGTGCCATATCAAGATGCTGATTAGACACCATGATTAGTGCACAGGTGTGCCTTAGACTGCCCACAATAAAAGCCCACTCTGAAAGGTGCAGTTTTATCACACAGCACAATGCCACAGATGTCGCAAGATTTGAGGGAGCGTGCAATTGGCATGCTGACAGCAGGAATGTCAACCAGAGCTGTTGCTCGTGTATTGAATGTTCATTTCTCTACCATAAGCCGTCTCCAAAGGCGTTTCAGAGAATTTGGCAGTATATCCAACCAGCCTCACAACCGCAGACCACGTGTAACCACACCAGCCCAGGACCTCCACATCCAGCATGTTCACCTCCAAGATCGTCTGAGACCAGCCACTCGGACAGCTGCTGAAACAATCGGTTTGCATAACCAAAGAATTTCTGCACAAACTGTCATAAACCGTCTCAGGGAAGCTCATCTGCATGCTCGTCGTCCTCATCAGGGTCTCGACCTGACTCCAGTTCGTCGTCGTAACCGACTTGAGTGGGCAAATGCTCACATTCGCTGGCGTTTGGCACGTTGGAGAGGTGTTCTCTTCACGGATGAATCCTGGTTCACACTGTTCAGGGCAGATGGCAGACAGCGTGTGTGGCGTCGTGTGGGTGAGCGGCTTTCTGATGTTAATGTTGTGGATCGAGTGGCCCATGGTGGCGGTGGGGTTATGGTATGGGCAGGCGTCTGTTATGGACGAAGAACACAGGTGCATTTTATTGATGGCATTTTGAATGCACAGAGATACCGTGACGAGATCCTGAGGCCCATTGTTGTGCCATACATCCAAGAACATCACCTCATGTTGCAGCAGGATAATGCACGGCCCCATGTTGCAAGGATCTGTACACAATTCTTGGAAGCTGAAAATGTCCCAGTTCTTGCATGGCCGGCATATTCACCGGACATGTCATCCATTGAGCATGTTTGGGATGCTCTGGACCGGCGTATACGACAGCGTGTACCAGTTCCTGCCAATATCCAGCAACTTTGCACAGCCATTGAAGAGGAGTGGACCAACATTCCACAGGCCACAATTGACAACCTGATCAACTCTATGCAAAGGAGATGTGTTGCACTGCATGAGGCAAATGGTGGTCACACCAGATACTGACTGGTATCCCCCCCAATAAAACAAAACTGCACCTTTCAGAGTGGCCTTTTATTGTGGGCAGTCTAAGGCACACTTGTGCACTAATCATGGTGTCTAATCAGCATCTTGGTATGGCACACCTGTGAGGTGGGATGGATTATCTCAGCAAAGGAGAAGTGCTCACTATCACAGATTTAGACTGGTTTGTGAACAATATTTGAGGGAAATGGTGATATTGTGTATGTGGGAAAAGTTTTAGATCTTTGAGTTCATCTCATGCAAAATGGGAGCAAAACCAAAAGTGCTGCGTTTATATTTTTGTTGAGTGTGTGTGTATATATATATATATATATATATATATATATAGTGGTCCCTTGTTTATCGCGGGAGAATGTTCTACAAATAACCTGTGATAGGCGAAATCCGCTAAGTAGTCAGCGCTATTTTTTGCAATTATTATAGATGTTTTAAGGCTGTAAAACCCCTCACTACACACTTCATACACTTTTCTCAAACAGGCATTAGGTACAGATGCAGGACCTGCAAAGAATCCAAGTCCTCTCTCGGTGGCCACGGAGCTCTGTGGCTGTAGTCAACATCAGCATCAAAACAGCGAGCGTAGTCTCTGGACCTGTTGCCAGTTTTGTTCCAGCTCTGCACAGCAGACAGGAGGGCGGTGTGAGTGGCCCGTTGCGGCGTTTACCGAACCCGCAGACTCAGTAAGTGCATCGGAGGCAGTGAGAGCAATCGTGGCCCACCTGATAATGATGCAGAACACAATGTGCTGTTAAAAAAACAAAAAAGCATGCAAAAACTGCACAAACAAAAATCTGCGAAACTGCAAGTATATATAATATAATATATAGATGTGATAAGGTGACATTAGTGCAAGGATTTGTAAACAAGTTATTGCACATAATTTATGGACATATTAATATTGCACGTGATTTGTGGACATTTTATTGCATGTGGTTATTTCAGTGTTATTGTACAGTCTGACAGCAGCAACGCAGCGACCTGCAGTATCGTTCCTTCTTGCACTGAGGGTGCCTCAGTCTGTCACTGAATAAGGAGGAGTTTAGTAGAGCTGAAACAACTAATCGATTATTAAAATAGTTGTCAACTAATTTAGTCATAAATTAGTTAAGTAACTTTGTTTTACCACAAATGTTTTGTTTCTTCCATATAAATCAACCATTTCTGCAGCGCAGCTTTGCTTTGAACCTTGAACCAATTGAAGCAGTGCTTCAGTCTGCTGCTTTGTTGGTTCATTGTTTTATTTCGCTTTATCTTAATCTTACACACTAAAACCCCAAAGAGCATATGTCTGTGAGTAATATTTACCTTTTTATGTTAATCTGAGCTGTTATGTTCTTCTGAAACAGTTGATAGATGTATTTTATAACTTAAAAACAGGACTGATGCTAACGCGTTAGCATGTCTATGGCGTTTTCAATGTTAAAGTTAGCATTAAGCTGTCGCAGCTGTCAGCACGTTTGTGTGCGTTTGTTTTATGTATAATAATTCATGGCTCAGTGTTTGTCGTAAAAGAGTCAAATGTATTACAAATTGTAATATTTTATTAATTTATTTTTAATTTTGCTATTAGTAATAATAGCAACAACAATAATAGTAATAACCAGTAATGCTACAATACAATTTTAGAGAAAGAAACAAAAGAACCTGATTCAACACAACAGAAAAGATAAATCCAACTAACAATGAACATAAATAAATAAATATAGATATAAATAAGTGTTTCCTGTGAACACCTAGTGACTCTTAAACATCTACTTCATCCCTGTTTTATTTAAATTTAATGACAATTTGTTTCGGTCAAACCACATCTAAGCTGTGTTTTTACACAAGAAAAAAATAAAATGCAGTAAACTGCACATTTGTGTCTTTTTTCATGAAAATATCTTATTAAATATAACATATTACACTTTAGGCAGGCCTTTAAAATACTTTAGTGGACTCTTGCTGTAATATGTTGTCAGTGGTTGAGATCGTTGCTGTCGGCATCTAAACCTGATGGAAATCTCTCTGTGGTGTGTCGGTGATGTATGTATGTGCAAAATCAATCAATCAACTTTTTTCTTATATAGCGCCAAATCACAACAAACAGTTGCCCCAAGGCGCTCCATATTGTAAGCCAAGGCCATACAATAATTATGTAAAACCCCAACGGTCAAAACGACCCCCTATGAGCAAGCACTTGGCCACTTATGCGCTTTGAATGACATATCCTGATCAAAAATGACTCCAAGATTTCTCACAGTATTACTAGAGGTCAGGGTAATGCCATCCAGAGTAAGGATCTGGTTAGACACCATGTTTCTAAGATTTGTGGGGCCAAGTACAATAACTACACTACTCCAGGTATGTTTTTGACAAGAATATAACATCATAACTTTATTACAAGCTCAAATGTTGATGTTGTGTGATAAAGGTCTTTTAATAATAACTCATTTAAAGGCAAAACTCACATGTAAGTTAAAAAACCCAAAACGATTAATCGAAAAAACAATCAACCGATGAACTGATTAGTAAAATAATTGTTAGTTGCAGCCCTAGTGTTTAGGCTGAAATACAATGTCTTTCCTAAAAAATCAAAGTCCGGATTTCAAAAAAGAAGAGGAAAAAGGACAGAGAAAGAAAATTAAATGAGGGAAAACAGCTGCTAAGCAAATTCTTTGAAAAGACAGGTGAGCTTGAAAGCGAGCTATATTGAGTTGGAGGGTCTGGGGGACCAAATTGCACCATTTTTCTCGAAAATGGTGCAATTTGGTCCCCCAGACCCTCCAACTCAATATTGCTCCCAAAACTTTAAAAAGGGTTCTGACTCCCAGGTGTGATTTAAGGTATACATGATTTAGACCTGGTTTGACTACGCATTAGAAACTTGTTGTTTGCATTAATAAAAAAAGAACATAAATGTGTGTGTGTGTGGGGGGGGGGGGGGGGTCCTTCAATATGGCTAGGACCTAGGGCCCAGAATTTGGTGCTACACCCCCTTCATTAAAATCCGCCCAGGGTAGCATAATTAAAGATGTTATGGACCTAAGTAAAAGGCACCGGCATTCATATTTGTTAAACGCTCTACAAATTCCTACAGTAATGATTTAAGAAAGAACACGTACAGCTTGTATCAAAGAACCTTTTCTATTAGATCTCCAATTCAACAAATCCACTCTAGATTTCTTTCATATTATGTGTTAAATGATGAGCTCATCAAGAACACACTACTTGATAAGTTTATATCGCAGGGCCATAAGCCATTGGATGGTTTTTGTAATTTTAGGAAATTATCTGTTGAATTTCAGTGTAATGGTGCCACTGATTCTTTAAAATATCTCTTGTTCCATGATAATTAGGTAAAACCAGGGTCTGCTGAGTTCACGCTTGTCAACTTACTTTATCATTTTAATTGTTCTTTAGCTTTTATTATACATTTTTATTGTTGCATTTTACTCTTGTTTGGCTGGCTGTCATTTTCCCCAATACTAGGGATTTTAATAAAGAAATAAAATAAATTGGTGGACTATGAGAAATTTCCCAGAGGGCACACTAATCACTGAATGCTGTTATTTATTTTTTTTGAGGGCATCTTTCTCAGTGCTGTGGAGTACGGGGTCCGGGGTCCTTTGCTAAGGGCTATCCGGTCCCTGTACGACCGCAGCAGGAGCTTGGTTCGCATTGCCGGTAGTAAGTCAAACCTGTTTCCAGTGCACGTTGGCCTCCGCCAGGGCTGCCCTTTGTCACCGGTTCTGTTCATTATTTTTATGGACAGAATTTCTAGGCAGCAGCCAGGGTGTAGAGGGGGTCTGGTTTGGGAACCACAGAATTTCGTCTCTGCTGTTTGCGGACGATGTGGTTCTGTTGGCTTCGTCAAATCAGGACCTTCAGCGTGCACTGGGGTGGTTTGCAGCCGAGTGTGAACCATCCGGGATGAAAATCAGCACCTCCAAATCCGAGGCCATGGTTCTGGACCGGAAAAAGGTGCTTTGCCCTCTTCAGGTCGGTGAAGTGTCCTTGCCTCAAGTGGAGGAGTTTAAGTATCTCGGGGTCTTGTTCACGAGTGAGGGATGGATGGAGCGTGAGATCGATAGATGGATAGGTGCAGCATCTGCAGTGATGCGGTCGCTGTATCGGACCGTCGTGGTGAAGAGAGAGCTGAGTAGGGGGGCAAAGCTCTCGATTTACCGATCGATCTACGTTCCGATCCTCACCTATGGTCATGAGATTTGGCTCATGACCGAAAGAACGCGATCGTGAGTACAAGCGTCTGAGATTAGTTTCCTCCACAGGGTGGCTGGGCGCTCCCTTAGAGATAGGGTGAGGAGCTCGGTCACTCACGACGAGCTCAGAGTTGAGCTGCTGCTCCTCCACGTCGAAAGGAGTCAGTTGAGGTGGCTCAGGCATCTTTTCCGGATGCCCCCTGGACGCCTCACTGGAGAGGTGTTCCGGGCACGTCCCACTGGGAGGAGGCCCCGGGGAAGACCCAGGACACGCTGGAGGGACTACATCTCTCGGCTGGCTTGGGAACACCTTGGGGTTCCCCCGGAGGAGCTGGGGGAGGTGTGTGTGGATCGGGAGGTCTGGGCGGCTTTGCTTGAGCTGCTGCCCCGCAACCCGACTCCAGATAAAGCGGAAGAAAATGGATGGATGGATGGATGGATTTTTCAGTGCTTATATTGGTTATATTGCATCTTGATGTCAGTCAACATGATACTTTTGCTGCTCCAACGTCAATGTCCTGATGTCCTCTGATTGGTTAGAAGGGCAGTTCAATGGAAAATGGGACATGGCCAGGCAAAATTTATTTTCACTTACAGATTCTGAAAAGGGGTGCAACTTATTTATAACCCCCCAACTTTACGAATTGAATTCATGTGGCAGTATCTCTTGGCCACGTGAATTTTGACTGTCATATGATGAGTTACATTGGTTCATTATCAGTTTTTGCCAGATTTTGACATTAGATTTTTTGTTTTCACATATGTTCTTATTACATGTATCTGTGGAAAGGTCAGGCATGTTGGGGGAGTGGAAACAGTTTTCTCAGATTTTCTCAAACCTTTTAAATGAAGAAATGCATGAAAGGGTGTAACTTAATATAAAATAATCAGTAATTGGATTATTTCATATTTTTCTAAGCAAATCTGCAAACTTTTTTACATTTTCATGCATCCTTTTCTTGTAATGTCAGTCACAGTCATTTTTGTTTTCATAAAAAAACAGAAGCATTACTGGATATCTTTTCTTTCCTGCCTAAATACCTCAAGACCTTAACTATGTCCACACACAAGATTAGGGACGTATGGCTTCAATGTTTGGTGTGAGACTGGTTGGAACGGCTCAGACTCCTTACAAATGTAACGTCTGTCACAGTGGAATTGCCCAGAATGGTCTATGTTCTGGACTTTGTCATCGCGCCGACGATTGATTGTGTTTTTATTTTCTTACTAACCAATGAAAACCCTTCTCTGTTATTGCTTCATATTTTATTAATGTTTCACAAACTGCGGGGATGGTAGCTTTTGTAACTGCAGAATGTTGGAGATGTGTTCAGTCTGAGGAAAGGCACTGGCTGCTGCTGAGGCTTTAGGACCGTGGTTCCACCTGAGGTCTTTCCTCTAAGCCTGTCATTATCTCTTTTAGTCATCTGATCTGAAAAGCGAGAGTCAACGACTGAAGTTCTCTGTGCACAGGGAACCTTTTCCTCCACACAGAGTTCTGGTACCAGGCGGATTCTTGTCACCCTCTGTGTCCACCCTCGTCTCTGTTCCAGCCCCTGCTCAGGTTCTTTGGGGCTTCACAGTCGTGTCTTTGTTGAGATGTCCAGGAACCAACAATCATTTGTTTAGTGACTGTGCACGTGTGTGTGCTTGTGAACACAAAGAGTCTCAGACTGCTGTGGGTCCACTTGTGTCCCAGTGTCAGTTTGCTGCTGGTACCAACATCTGCTGGTGCACATGTGACACTAACCCACACACACACACACACCACTGTTCAAAAATCACATAAACAGCCACTTTAGTAAAGAGTCGACTCTGTTTCAGTGACGCTGCTTCATCTGACTGATTGAACTGCTGCAGATCCCGGGTCGGGTCAGGGAGCACCCACCGGTGACGTGACTCACCACACCATGCAACCATCCTTGGGCTCTGGATGGCAACTACCTCAGAAAGCAACTGGTTCATCCCCACTTATGAAAAGTCCATAACCATCTGTCTGCTGCAAACAGACGTCCAGGCAGATCTCATGGAGTCAGGAGGTCAAAGTTCAGAGGTGTTTGGAGATGCTGATGTCGTTGGAGATGAAAGAAGGTCCAAGTCTTCAGGTCCTGATTAGGGATGGGTATTGATAAGATTTTATCGATATCAATGCCATTATCGATTCTGCTTATCGATCCGATTCCCTTATTAATACCTTGTGAATTTTGTACTGAAAGTAGGCTTTACAGGTTTTCTTTGTATTTCATTGAGTCTTAAAGTAAATAAATATGAAATTGGTCACTGTATCCTTGATCTCTGGACATAAATAAAAATAAAACGGTGTTTCACTTTGAATTTATTAATTCCGACTGGACTCTATCATTCTAACTTGACTCGTCAGAGAGCCGCGCAGCGTTTGGAGCTGTGTGAACAGAACGGAGGACGATTCTTATTTCTTTCTCCCAACAAGACAGGAGTCCCAGTTAGTAACTTTAATCTGCACAAAAGTGACTCACGATTGACATATTCAGGGATGAAAGTGGTGGAAAAACAAGAAAAGCTGAAACCCAAAATTACCCCCCAACACCACCTGCATGAAAATGTTTGAATTCTAGAAGCTGTGAAATGCAATCTGGGACTATTCCAGACAATAAACTGCAGTGAGTGCAGCATCTATTTAGTGAGAAAAAACCCAACTTTCCTTATTCAAATTCATTCCAGTAGTATTCTGCTCTTACTAGGATGCAGCAGTTTTCTAGTTTGGCAGATAGTTCTGGAGGAAATCACTGAAAAAATTAACACATTGAAAATATGGTTTGACCGAAACAAACTGTCATTAAACTTAAATAAGACAGGGATGAAATGGAGGTGGAAGAGTCACTAGGTGTTCACAGGAAACATTTATTTCTGTATGTATGTATTTATTTATGTATGTTCATTGTTAGTTGGTTTTATATTTTTTTTCTGTTGTGTCTATTCAGGTTCTTTTTGTCTCTTTCTCTAAAATTATATATAATAACTAATCAGATTAATATATAAACAAAAATAAATAAAAAAATATTACAATTTGTAATACATTTGACTCTTTTATGACAACAAATGCTTATTATACACAAAACAAATGCACCCGAATGTGATGAGAGCTGCAACTGCTTAATGCTAACTTTAACACTGAAAATGCCATAGACATGCTAACGTGTTAGCATTGCTCCCATTTTTAAGTTATAAAATACATCTATCAACTGTTTCAGAAGACCATAACAGGTCAGTTTAACATAAAAATGTAAATATTACTCATGCTCTTTAGGGTTTTAGCGGGGGAAAATTAACATAAAGTGAAAGGAAAGAAATGAATAAACGAAGCAATAGATCGAAGCACTGCTTCAATCTGCTAATCACTGTGTTGATTGGTTCAAGGTTCAAAGCAAAGCCGCGCTGCAGAAAAGTTGATTATGGACCCGCTGCAGGGTCTGCAAATCAATGTAGAGAAATGATCATTTTCCTGACAAACACCCCCAAAAACAACGGCCACTCTAACGGATCGATAACGGAATCGTTAAGCAAAAAGCTTAGTGATGTCGGTGGGTTGAATCATTTCTTAATGATACCCGAAAGGAAACAGTTCTCAATACCCATCCCTAGTCCTGGTGCTTCCTGTCTTACTGCCTGGTTTTCATACTTGGACTCTATCCAGTGACCCTGTTAGGGTCAGGGCTTCCAGTTTACATGGAAATGTTCCGATGCATCATGTGAGCTCAGATCTGTGTGTATGAATCAGGACCCGGTCGAACTGATCGCTCCCCCCTAAAGATCAGCTCCCCTGCCTTCACTGCGCATGCGTCATTTCTGTGCATCAGTTGCGTTTCACTGATTATCACCTCGTTTCCAGTGGTGGGCACAAATAACCAAAAAATTTACTTCAATAACAGATAATCAGATAACTGAAAAGTTATCTTTGATAAAAATAAAACGATAAACCACCCAAAAATGTATCGGAAGTTACAGATAACCGATAAATTCCAGTATTGTCTCCGGTACACTTGCAACTACTAACAAGTTGATTTTGAGCTTTAACACCACGATCGCTTCTGAAAGCATCAAAGGTGATGACAGACACAATCGATGAGTCAGTACTTTTGTCTTTGTGCGTCCTGCCTCCTGCTGGAAGCTCCTGTTTACTACGTGGCTTCCAGCACAAACACAGCTGAGAGGAGCCACAAAGCTCAACTCTCTACTCAATCACAACGCTGCCGTCAGGCTGAGGTCTTGGAAAATAAAGCAGTGCTGAGTTATGGTTTGGTGTATAAATAAAATGAATACTGATAGAATAACTCCATTAATGTCAATTCTGTCATTTGTGCAAAGTTAAAATATAACATATATCTTTTAATGTTGAATAATGCACTAATCCTGAAGTTTTGTAACAAACACAGACAGATGGATTCTGGGTAAAATGTGCCTTCGCTAACACTGATTGGTTGACTCATTCATTATGTAAACCAACACGTTAATGTGAGGTGTGTCGTGTGTTGGTGTTTACAGATAAATAAAATATTCCATTTTTATTCATAAAAAAAGGCATTTTCAAAAAAAAAAGCCAAGTTGTAATTAGATAACTGTCTGATATAACCGGTGTCAAAATAAATAGAACACTGCCATGATCTACTGGTGCCAGTGCGAGTTTTGGCCCTTTTTCAGCTGATTTTTCATTCGTGCGAGATTTTTTTTGGATCACACAGAGTTTCAGGTTAATTGCGCATCCTGCATTGTTTAGTATACATGGAGTAACGAGCTGCGTTTAACATCTCACTACCACCTCCTGATCGCTGATCGTATGGTCAGATGAAAATCAAACCTGTTTGATATTCTGGTCGGCCGTTGTGAGGGTATCCCACTGCTGAAGCGCTACAAGTGTCCAACCTCTCGCACTGTGCCTGTGCAGAGCTGTCTTGTAATGTTTTTTTTTTAAACTTTGATGTCTCCCAGGAGTTTTTGTAAAAAAAAAAAAAAAGTAAATTGAATTTGGAAAAAAAAGCTTCTGTTTACTTTTTGCTTCTGGAAACATGAGTCCGACATGTAGTTTTTGAACATACGTGTGTGAGAACATAAATCGTGCGCTCTGAACTTTTACACCGTGTGGTTCTGTGGTACAGTTTGAGCTGGAACCGAGTACAGTGATTGAAAATATCAGCCAAGCTTCAGGGCAAATACTGCCATGAACACTACTGGCCAGTAGATGGCAGTAGAGACCGTGAAAAGTTGTTTTGAACTTGAATTGACAGGAGCCTCACTTTATGCTCCAATCAAAGCCTTATAGGGAGAAACGAAATCAACAGTTATGATAAATCTGACTTCAGAAATCGAATCTATGTATCTGAATTGACCTAAGCACAAGTTTTCAAGTCTTAAATGTAAATAACGGTAAAGAAGCCGGCCAGATAATCAACAGTGATTACAAGCTCAGAGCATGAATTTAACACTGACAGCGAGAGACCGCTGCAGCGCTTCAGCCTTCCAAGATGGCGGGTGTGATCTGTTTGGGGCAGTCCTGTTGTACAGCTCCACCCTATCTAGTAAATCTGTGAGATGTACAGCTGGCAGCCATATTGTGAGGGGCATGTCTGTGTAAACATACTGTTTTGGGGGCTATACATGGCCTGATCAATGTTCAATGAAGGATACATACAATGATTGATTGATACATATTATGAGGGGCATATGATCACAAAATGACCCATATTATAACCAGAATACACACATACATGCCCAAAACATTGTATGAAATCAAAAGGGTGTTGGCTTTACGTCCTTTGTGGGTTTGTAACGTGTGTGTGTGTGTGTGTGTGTGTGATTCAATAATGAATTAAGAGGAGGTGGTGATGTTGTATTTTGTACATGAAATTTACCGTATTGGCTGGACAGAGTGAAGAGGGGGAGGGCCGGTGCACGAGCATGGCCAATATCATCAATATCATGTTGAAACGCCTGTTTCAATAAAATGTCTGATTTCATCACAAATAAAAAAAATCACAAATAACTCACCTGTTTCTGTTGGCTTTTTGTCCTTTTCTCATTCATTAAATGTAATTTATTTTAATTTCAGGTGGGCATTTAACCAACTTTCTTCACAAACGTTGGGGGGCTGATGCTGGGCCCCGGCCCTCTGAGGGGCGGATGCGGTATTTATCAGGCTAAATGTAACTCGTCTCCTGGGACCGGTTGTCTGTCCGTATCGTTCCCGTCCAGGATCCACGGTAGTCCTGTGTTGTTGGGGATTCGGCGGCGTTGGACACCAGCGCTCACTCTCAGACATGCTGACCTGTGACTGAATGAAATGATAAATTATGTCTCAAGTCTCAAATGTCTGCTGTCTCTGCCTTTAGAGAGATGATTAAAGAAAAGAAAAGTGCATGTTTTTATTGTAGTGCGTCAAAGCTGAGGGTCATCTGTGTCACGTAACATCCAACATGTTGTGCATCATAGTCGAGTTACGTCAGCTGCATGCTGCACTTTTCCACATCCACAGCACCACGGCGCTGTCTCGAGTCCTGGACGGCAGACAATTGGTCCGTTCCCACATCTCTAAAACACCATCATTTACCATAACCAGGTGACAGGTGGGCGCTTCTCCAGCCACTGGGGTCCTCAACACTCAGGCACCTGGGTGCTGGACCAGGGACAGAGAAACAGGCCATAGGGACAAAATGTCACAGTGTCTGGGTAGGTGATGGTCTTGAGACCAGAGGATCCTCGGTTCAAATCCCAGCCTGACCGGAAAATCACTAAGGGCCCTTGGGCAAGGTCCTTAATGCCTGAGTTACTCCCGGTGTGTAGTGAGCACCTTGTGTGGCAGCAGCCTGACATTGAGGTGAATGTGAGGCATAATTGTAAAGCACTTTGAGCGTCTGATGCAGATGGAATAGCGCTTTATAAATGCGGTCCATTTGTTAGTGATCATCCTCGTCTCTCTTAGTAACTGCTCATTTGACACAAACTCATTCCAGCGGTACCCAAGGATCCGCCGAAGACACCTGGTACCAAAGACATCCAGCCTTTACCTTAGGTCACTCATTAGCATCCAACAACTACTTGGGCCTTTGTTTGGCTGCAAAGACATCAGCATCACCAAACGCCTCTGACCTTTGACCTCATGACTCCATAAGCTCTTCCCAGGTGCCTCTCAATTTCAAACCCAGAGGACCCAGAGACATGTATGTCACTGCCGAGATCAGTGAATGTCTCTACAAGTTCAACTCCTTCACCACATACAGGTACGCTTCAGATGGCCAAGTCCAGGCAGTCATTAAAAGCCTGAATCTTAGTCTTGATCCAGGATGATCTCAAATCAGACACTCTGATTCCTCACTCAGTGTCTGAAGTGCTGCAATCAGAGCATCCAATGATTCCACAAAGATCACAGCATCATCTGCAATGTCAAGGTCCCTGAACCTTTAATGCCAGCAAAAGCACCCAAGTCACTGGTTTCCACAGTGCGTCATACGTTTATCTGAATAATAATAATAAATGTAATAGCCCACATAATCTGATCTTCTTGTAAAAATCTACTGTTCACTTTGTTAATCCTCCCGGTTCTTATTGTGATACTGTTCCTTACAAAGAACAAAGTCAATATATTCCTCAGTTTGAATTTATTGAAAGTCACACTGAAAACCAGGCCCGGGTCCCCAGAGACGCAGCCCACATGGGACTCCATCTTCTGAAGGAACCCTGAACATGGCAGACAAATGACCGTTATAAAAGACAATGTAGGCAGTACAGTGGGTGGGTTTTAGTCTCACAAAGCTAATATTACTAGCTCCCCACAGACGGAGGGGAGCCCTCCCTTTATCTGGAACTTGCGCATGCTTAATGGAAGTGAAACTTAACTCTTCTGTTGAGACCTTGAACCAGGCTCCATGCACTTCTAAACAGATAAAGCAAAATAAATACAAATAAAAGCAAATACTTGATAGTTAACATAAAATATAATGAACACAGATATTATCTAACAACTTCTCCATGAGTGTCCATCTGATGAGTCTTCTTATCCAGACTGCATCAAATAACATCCAATATGTTGTCTGTCACACGTGTATTTGCTCTTCCGGCTTATGTTTTGTATTTAAGTCAATCTCATTTCATTTATGTGGCACCAAATCACAACATTACCTCAAGGTGCTTCACACAAGTAAGGTCTAACCTTACCAACCCCCAGGGCAAAAACACAGGTGACAGTGGTAAGAAAATAACTCCCTCTGATGATTTGAGGAAGAAACCTCAAGCAGACCAGACTCAGAGGGGCGACCCTCTGCTTGGGCCATGATACAGACACCAATTACAAAACGATTCACACAATGAATATACAGGAAATGTTGGGCATCCACGCTGGTGCACAGGATGGGAGGCCTGCAGAAAACACCACACCCATCTCTGGATGGAGCTGCAACCACAACAGAGACAAAAAACAGAATCCGGCATCAGAAAAACAAATACAGTATAATTTGTCAGCGTTAAGCAACAAGAAAAACAGAAGAAATATTAAGGTGATTGCCGGCCACTAGCTCTAAGCTTCACTAAAAAAGTCCTTATCTTAAGGAACATCACAGGCTGTGGTGTGCACATGTGCTACACAGAGTTCCTGTGTGTTGTTAAACTCACCCCCAGGGAACTACTGTGTTAAAAAGTTTTTTGACAGATGCAACATTCTCCAGGAAAAAAAGGTCACCCTTTAATGAACTGGTAATCCTTTCACTTGTGTCACTTCCTGGACACCATTGCTTGTGTGTCTTGCATGGAGAACTGCAGAATCCTGAACACTGTGAACACAGTCCTTCTACACACGGGGCCGGGGGTGAGGTGGTGTTTTTCACCACTTAATTTGCAAAGTGCACTGGAACATGCTCCAAAACACCTCTGCACAAACCCATTCGGTGTACGCTGTGAGAATGGGGGGCCAAATGTGTTTTGCTCAAGGACACTTTGACGCACAGTCATCAGTAAGTGGGATTTGATCCCCTGACCCTTTGGTTGCTGGACTGGCTGCTCTACCCGCTGGGCCACATTTATAACTGCCCCAGTATTTTTCTGAGGCATTCTGTCAGTGGGGGGCTGCGCTGCTCAGCCATGTGTGCGTGGGTTCACTCACAGTCTTTCTGTTAACGGTCCGTGCACGGTTGCACATTGACGTGTAACATTTCCCTCGGAACATGAGCAGAGCAGTGGAGGGATGTGATTGGTTTCTGAAGCGTGTTGGAGGGTTTGGGTGGACACCCAGACAAGTTTGTGCAGGATGTAAAATGTGACGGGCAGAATGTGGTGAGGGGGCGGGTGGGAGGGCGTGTGCATGGTGGTAACCTGAGGCTCAATGAAGCTTGACACAACTGCTGAAACACTTTCAGATCTCTGCTGATGGAACTGAATCATATCCTTTAATGTTCCACAGAACTCAGATTTGACACCTTCCTCCTGTTGTTTCCGGGTCTGTGGTGCTTTGGTGAGGCAGTCTGCATCGGTCCCAATTAGGACTTGACTGATTATTGGTGCAGACAGTTGGTCAGCTCCTACCGATAGTTGGTCAGGCTGATAATTGCTTGACCCCTAGTCCCTATTAGGCCCCTTCCAGGAGGCCACAGCAATGAAACTTTATTCATGAAGTCCACAAGCGTAACTATTCTCAGCACCACGTCAGGTGACAGGTCAGCCTCTGCTGGATGTCCTCTAGTGAGGTCATGGAAGTTCCCTCACTGTACAAGCAGTGTGGTTTAAAAGAGAAACCGAAATGAATGAGTGGACAAACACAATGAATGCTGCCATCCTTGGGGCACAAGGGAACACTGAATGTTTGGATGAGGATGAAAATGATGTGAATGATGCTTTTGCGTTCATTCGCTAAAACAGAACATCTGTCGAAGCTTTTGGGTCAACGTACCAAAGGTGTCCAGTCGTCATCTTAAGGCGGTTTTCAGCACTTTGTGGGTGCTTGTTGTTTGCTTGTCTGTCCACTTTGCCACTGGGGACAATGGCGCATGCTGCACCCGAAGCTATAAACGTCAAGACATTTCAGCCTGGTAACGTATCCTCTCATTTCTTTGTGCTGACATACAGTAGTGTTCAGAATAATAGTAGTGCTATGTGACTAAAAAGATTAATCCAGGTTTTGAGTATATTTCTTATTGTTACATGGGAAACAAGGTACCAGTAGATTCAGTAGATTCTCACAAATCCAACAAGACCAAGCATTCATGATATGCACACTCTTAAGGCTATGAAATTGAGCTATTAGTAAAAAAAATAAAAAAGTAGAAAAGGGGGTGTTCACAATAATAGTAGTGTGGCATTCAGTCAGTGAGTTTGTCAATTTTGTGGAACAAACAGGTGTGAATCAGGTGTCCCCTATTTAAGGATGAAGCCAGTACCTGTTGAACATGCTTTACTCTTTGAAAGCCTGAGGAAAATGGGACGTTCAAGACATTGTTCAGAAGAACAGCGTAGTTTGATTAAAAAGTTGATTGGAGAGGGGAAAACTTATACGCAGGTGCAAAAAATTATAGGCTGTTCCTCTACAATGATCTCCAATGCTTTAAAATGGACAAAAAAAACAAAAAAAACAAAACAGAGATGCGTGGAAGGAAACAGAAAATAACTATCAAAATGGATAGAAGAATAACCAGAATGGCAAAGGCTCACCCATTGATCAGCTCCAGGATGATCAAAGACAGTCTGGAGTTACCTGTAAGTGCTGTGACAGTTAGAAGACGCCTGTGTGAAGCTAATTTATTTGCAAGACTCCCGCACAAAGTCCCTCTGTTAAATAAAAGACATGTGCAGAAGAGGTTACAATTAGCCAAAGAACACATCAACTGGCCTAAAGAGAAATGGAGGAATATTTTGTGGACTGATGAGAGTAAAATTGTTCTTTTTGGGTCCAAGGGCCGCAGACAGTTTGTGAGACGACCCCCAAACTCTGAATTCAAGCCACAGTTCACAGTGAAGACAGTGAAGCATGGTGGTGCAAGCATCATGATATGGGCATGTTTCTCCTACTATGGTGTTGGGCCTATATATCACATACCAGGTATCATGGATCAGTTTGGATATGTCAGAATACTTGAAGAGGTCATGTTGCCTTATGCTGAAGAGGACATGCCCTTGAAATGGGTGTTTCAACAAGACAATGACCCCAAGCACACTAGTAAACTAGCAAAATCTTGGTTCCAAACCAACAAAATTAACGCCTCGCAGATGTGAAGAAATCATGAAAAACTGTGGTTATATAACTAAATACTAGTTTAGTGATTCACAGGATTGATAAAAAAGCAGTTTGAACATAATAGTTTTGAGTTTGTAGCGTCAACAGCAGATGCTACTATTATTGTGAACACCCCCTTTTCTACTTTTTTTTACTAATAGCCCAATTTCATAGCCTTAAGAGTGTGCATATCATGAATGCTTGGTCTTGTTGGATTTGTGAGAATCTACTGAATCTACTGGTACCTTGTTTCCCATGTAACAATAAGAAATATACTCAAAACCTGGATTAATCTTTTTAGTCACATAGCACTACTATTATTCTACACTACTGTACATCTATCTCATTTTTGAAAAATGTTTCATATAAACCTCGAACTCTTCAGTTTTGTCTTTCTGTTGTTCTGGTCTAATTCTGCTGTGCAGCAGACACAAGATGCACTCATGAGTTGGTGGGTGTGGTTCTCAACATTTCAAAAAGATTCTCCTACATTTGATTACCTGTCACTATTTTCTCTGAGGTGCAGCTGTGAAAACCAGTCGTAAAACAGTCACACCAGAAGACCATTCCCTCCAGGATTCCGAAGACTCAGACCTTTGTCCTCCTGGACAGACGGGAGAAGCTGCATGGGTCTGGGGTATCCAGACTGAATTGATATGCTGTTCTCCTGACCTCACATCTGTTTGGGACCAAACGGACTGAAAGAACAGACTCGGGGCATCTCTGAAAAGGAAAAGGTGATGATTTGGGTTGCTACGGCTCATTGGTCATCTCAAGGGTTCAGTGCCAGCTTCTTGCTGCTCTGTGACCACAGGAGTCCGACTTCAAACACCACAAGTCAACATCAGCTGCATGCTGGTGAACAGCAGCAGCTCAGGCTGATGGTTGACTCTGTTAATGAGGCTGCTCTTTGGACCTTCCTCAGAATTCACAGGACTCCAAGTGAGTTTCTGGGCATAATGGATGACTTTCACACAGGTGCTATAAATATAGGCTGTGTGGAGTGGAGGCGGAGCACAATAATAATAATAATGACTTGGAGTTATGAAGCGCTTTACAAGTTGTGTCATTCATTCATTCACACACATTGGTGGTGGTAAACTAATGTAGCCACAGCTGCCCCGGGGCAAACTGATGGAAGTGTGGCTGCCATTCTGCACCTACGACCACCACCTCATTCATACACAAGCAAGGTGGGTTAAGTGTGTTGCCCAAGGACACAACGGCAATATACAGATTTTTGACTGGTTGGGAGCCGGATTCAAACCACCGACCTTTCGGGCATAAGACGGTTTGCTCTACCAACTGAGCTATTGCCGCCCAAAGACCATATGAAGAAGAACGCATGGAGTCCAAACCTTTCCAGGGGAAGAAGGTCCAAGTCTTTCGGGTCCTTGTGCCTGCAGTCTTACTGTGTGGTTGACTGGAGCCTCGTTTCTGTCCTGACCCGGGTGTCATGTGCAGGTCCAGTGTCTGACTGAGCATCTTTGACTCGTCTGACGGGCTCTTCTGTGCCAGGACAGATGCACACGTTCCAAGTGAGGGACAGACGGAGACGCACGTCCTCTTAAAATGTGACAAATACAATAAGATAAAGAAATTTATTCATCTCAAACATCACTGAGCAAAAAAACAATAAAAAGCAACGGCTGCTGCACGATTAGAAGGACGTGCAGCGCGCCGATCCGCCCCCGTATTACACACACACACACACACACACACACACACACACACACACACACACACACACACACACACACACACACACACACACACACACACACACTCAGTTTAAAAAATAAATTCAATATATTCTAACATTTAGAATTTTATAATCGAGTAAAACGTCCTGAGTTGAGTTGAGCAGTGTTCAGGGCGGGGGGCGGGGCCTCTGATCTCCTTCGCGGATGTGGACTGGCATGGACGGGTGTTGGACAGAGTCCTGGAGTCAGCGACCTCGGCTTTGCAGACACGACTGGGATTTTTGTGAAATCGATGGTGTCCTGGTTGCAGCGCTTGAGAAACTGAGTGACTCAGTGTCTGGGTTTGCAGTTATCTGGGATTAAGTCTGAGATCAAGGACTTTCATCATTTCCTGGACTGAGCCATTAAAACGTCTGTTTTTTGGTGAAAAATTAACTTCATGTATGTGGGACCAAAAAGATGCACAGCACATGGAGACATGAGATCACTGGACAGATGTCTGTCAATGCAGACAAATCACTGGGAGCATTTTAAAGTCCAAGTGCTTCCTGTCTTATTGTGTGTTTGTGAGATCAGGTTGGGACTCTGAGCACCGAGATCAGATCGGGACTCTGACCACTGACTAAATGTCTTTGGTATGAAGTTTCTCAGGAGGAATCTTGGTTATTGTTGGAATGATTTGTTCCTACTTGAAGCTGAGAGAACCTCGGCCACAGTAAGGACATGTGGTGTGATTGTCTGAGCGTGATCCTGACAATGTAGTAGCAGGACGTGGAGCTCAGTAGACTGTCCCATAGCAACAGATTCCCCCAGGGCCATGTTGGACTGTTAGAAACTCGTCAGAACCACACAGTCTGTGGTCACACCATATGATGTTGAAAGAAGCCAAGATCGCAGTAGCTACTAGAGATGGGATTTATTTATTTATTTATTTTTGTCTTTTCCTCTTACTTTGATACTTTGAATAAGTAAAGTCAGTACATAAATACATGGGTACAATTAACACATTCATAGCGTGTGATGACCCATTGCATTTACACTTCAGCTCAACATCTCCAGTGTGTGGTCACTCGAGTGCGTTTCGGACCTTCTGTCCAAACCCGACGGTACTAATGTCTCCATTTCCTTTTTAAACCAACCCACAGCTGGTGAAAAGGAAAAATTACTGTTCGATCCTGGAATGTCATTTCTTTTACATAAAACAAGTTTGCATCATTTGTAGCAGAGCAGCTGGCAGCACACAGAGTAAATGAAGATTATTAATCTGACCCGTTGGCAGCACACAGAGTAAATGAAGATTATTAATCTGACCTGTTGGCAGCACACAGAGTAAATGAAGATTATTACTCTGACCCGTTGGCAGCACACAGAGTAAATGAAGATTATTAATCTGACCCGTTGGCAGCACACAGAGTAAATAAAGATTATTAATCTGACCCGTTGGCAGCACACAGAGTAAATAAAGATTATTAATCTGACCCGTTGGCAGCACACAGAGTAAATAAAGATTATTAGTCTGACCCGTTGGCAGCACACAGAGTAAATAAAGATTATTAGTCTGACCCGTTGGCAGCACACAGAGTAAATAAAGATTATTAGTCTGGCCCGTTGGCAGCACACAGAGTAAATGAAGATTATTAATCTGACCTGTTGGCAGCACACAGAGTAAATTAAGTGTTTCAATCTGACCCGTTGGCAGCACACAGAGTAAATGAAGATTATTAATCTGACCCTTTGGCAGCACACAGACTAAATGTCTATTATTTAATCTGACCCCTTGGCAGCACACAGAGTAAATGAAGATTATGAGTCTGACCCGTTGGCAGCACACAGAGTAAATGAAGTGTTTCAGTCTGACCCGTTGGCAGCACACAGAGTAAATGAAGTGTTTCAATCTGACCCGTTGGCAGCACACAGAGTAAATGAAGATTATTAGTCTGACCCGTTGGCAGCACACAGAGTAAATGAAGATTATTAATCTGACCTGTTGGCAGCACACAGAGTAAATGAAGTGTTTCAATCTGACCCGTTGGCAGCACACAGAGTAAATGAAGATTATTAATCTGACTCGTTGGCAGCACACAGTGTAAATGAAGATTATTAATCTGACCCGTTGGCAGCACACAGAATAAATAAAGATTATTAATATGACCCGTTGGCAGCACACAGAGTAAATAAAGATTATTAGTCTGACCCGTTGGCAGCACACAGAGTAAATGAAGATTATTAATCTGACCCATTGGCAGCACACACAGTAAATGAAGATTATTAATCTGACCCTTTGGCAGCACACAGAGTAAATGGCTATTATTTAATCTGACCCCTTGGCAGCACACAGAGTAAATGAAGATTATTAGTCTGACCTGTTGCCAGCACACAGAGTAAATGAAGATTATTTAGTCTGACCCATTGGCAGCACACAGAGTAAATGAAGATTATTAGTCTGACCTGTTGGCAGCACACAGAGTAAATGAAGATTATTAATCTGACCCGTTGGCAGCACACAGAGTAAGTGAAGTGTTTCAATCTGACCCGTTGGCAGCACACAGAGTAAATGAAGTGTTTTAATCTGACCCGTTGGCAGCACACAGAGTAAATGAAGTGTTTCAGTCTGACCCGTTGGCAGCACACAGAGTAAATGAAGTGTTTCAATCTGACCCGTTGGCAGCACACAGAGTAAATGAAGATTTAGTCTGACCCGTTGGCAGCACACAGAGTAAATGAAGATTATTAATCTGATCTGTTGGCAGCACACAGAGTAAATGAAGATTATTAATCTGACTCGTTGGCAGCACACACAGTAAATGAAGATTATTAATCTGACCCTTTGGCAGCACACAGAGTAAATGAAGATTATTAATCTGACTCATTGGCAGCACACACAGTAAATGAAGATTATTAATCTGACTCGGCAGCACACACAGTAAATGAAGATTATTAATCTGACCCGTTGGCAGCACACAGAGTAAATGAAGATTATTAATCTGACCCGTTGGCAGCACACAGAGTAAATAAAGATTATTAGTCTGACCTGTTGGCAGCACACAGAGTAAATGGCTATTATTTAATCTGACCCCTTGGCAGCACACAGAGTAAATTAAGTGTTTCAATCTGACCCGTTGGCAGCACACAGAGTAAATGAAGATTATTAATCTGACCCATTGGCAGCACACAGAGTAAATGGCTATTATTTAATCTGACCCCTTGGCAGCACACAGAGTAAATGAAGTGTTTCAATCTGACCCGTTGGCAGCACACAGAGTAAATGAAGTGTTTCAATCTGACCCGTTGGCAGCACACAGAGTAAATGAAGATTATTAGTCTGACCCGTTGGCAGCACACAGAGTAAATGAAGATTATTAATCTGACCTGTTGGCAGCACACAGAGTAAATGAAGATTATTAATATGACCTGTTGGCAGCACACAGAGTAAATGAAGATTATTAGTCTGACCCGTTGGCAGCACACACAGTAAATGAAGATTATTAATCTGACCTGTTAGCAGCACACAGAGTAAATGAAGATTATTTAGTCTGACCCGTTGGCAGCACACAGAGTAAATGAAGATTAGTAATCTGACTCTTTGGCAGCACACAGTGTAAATGAAGATTATTAATATGACCCGTTGGCAGCACACAGAGTAAATGAAGATTATTAATCTGACCTGTTGGCAGCACACAGAGTAAATTAAGTGTTTCAATCTGACCCGTTGGCAGCACACAGAGTAAATGAAGATTATTAATCTGACCTGTTAGCAGCACACAGAGTAAATGAAGATTATTTAGTCTGACCCGTTGGCAGCACACAGAGTAAATGAAGATTAGTAATCTGACTCTTTGGCAGCACACAGTGTAAATGAAGATTATTAATATGACCCGTTGGCAGCACACAGAGTAAATTAAGATTATTAATCTGACCTGTTGGCAGCACACAGAGTAAATTAAGTGTTTCAATCTGACCCGTTGGCAGCACACAGAGTAAATGAAGATTATTAATCTGACCCGTTGGCAGCACACAGAGTAAATGGCTTTTATTTAATCTGACCCCTTGGCAGCGCACAGAGTAAATAAAGATTATTAGTTTGACCTGTTGGCAGCACACAGAGTAAATGAAGATTATTAATCTGACCCATTGGCAGCACACAGAGTAAATGGCTATTATTTAATCTGACCCATTGGCAGCACACAGAGTAAATGGCTATTATTTAATCTGACCCCTTGGCAGCACACAGAGTAAATGAAGATTATTAATCTGACCCATTGGCAGCACACAGAGTAAATGGCTATTATTTAATCTGACCCATTGGCAGCACACAGAGTAAATGGCTATTATTTAATCTGACCCCTTGGCAGCACACACAGTAAATGAAGATTATTAATCTGACCCGTTGGCAGCACACACAGTAAATGAAGATTATTAATCTGACCTGTTAGCAGCACACAGAGTAAATGAAGATTATTAATCTGACCCGTTGGCAGCACACACAGTAAATGAAGATTATTAATCTGACCCGTTGGCAGCACACAGAGTAAATGAAGATTAGTAATCTGACGCTTTGGCAGCACACAGTGTAAATGAAGATTATTAATATGACCTGTTGGCAGCACACAGAGTAAATTAAGTGTTTCAATCTGACCCGTTGGCAGCACACAGAGTAAATGAAGATTATTAATATGACCCTTTGGCAGCACACAGAGTAAATAAAGATTATTAGTTTGACCTGTTGGCAGCACACAGAGTAAATGAAGATTATTTAGTCTGACCCATTGGCAGCACATAGAGTAAATGAAGATTATTAATCTGACCCGTTGGCAGCACACAGAGTAAATGAAGATTATTAATCTGACCCGTTGGCAGCACACAGAGTAAATAAAGATTATTAGTCTGACCTGTTGGCAGCACACAGAGTAAATGGCTATTATTTAATCTGACCCCTTGGCAGCACACAGAGTAAATTAAGTGTTTCAATCTGACCCGTTGGCAGCACACAGAGTAAATGAAGATTATTAATCTGACCCATTGGCAGCACACAGAGTAAATGGCTATTATTTAATCTGACCCCTTGGCAGCACACAGAGTAAATGAAGTGTTTCAATCTGACCCGTTGGCAGCACACAGAGTAAATGAAGTGTTTCAATCTGACCCGTTGGCAGCACACAGAGTAAATGAAGATTATTAGTCTGACCCGTTGGCAGCACACAGAGTAAATGAAGATTATTAATCTGACCTGTTGGCAGCACACAGAGTAAATGAAGATTATTAATATGACCTGTTGGCAGCACACAGAGTAAATGAAGATTATTAGTCTGACCCGTTGGCAGCACACACAGTAAATGAAGATTATTAATCTGACCTGTTAGCAGCACACAGAGTAAATGAAGATTATTTAGTCTGACCCGTTGGCAGCACACAGAGTAAATGAAGATTAGTAATCTGACTCTTTGGCAGCACACAGTGTAAATGAAGATTATTAATATGACCCGTTGGCAGCACACAGAGTAAATGAAGATTATTAATCTGACCTGTTGGCAGCACACAGAGTAAATTAAGTGTTTCAATCTGACCCGTTGGCAGCACACAGAGTAAATGAAGATTATTAATCTGACCTGTTAGCAGCACACAGAGTAAATGAAGATTATTTAGTCTGACCCGTTGGCAGCACACAGAGTAAATGAAGATTAGTAATCTGACTCTTTGGCAGCACACAGTGTAAATGAAGATTATTAATATGACCCGTTGGCAGCACACAGAGTAAATTAAGATTATTAATCTGACCTGTTGGCAGCACACAGAGTAAATTAAGTGTTTCAATCTGACCCGTTGGCAGCACACAGAGTAAATGAAGATTATTAATCTGACCCGTTGGCAGCACACAGAGTAAATGGCTTTTATTTAATCTGACCCCTTGGCAGCGCACAGAGTAAATAAAGATTATTAGTTTGACCTGTTGGCAGCACACAGAGTAAATGAAGATTATTAATCTGACCCATTGGCAGCACACAGAGTAAATGGCTATTATTTAATCTGACCCATTGGCAGCACACAGAGTAAATGGCTATTATTTAATCTGACCCCTTGGCAGCACACAGAGTAAATGAAGATTATTAATCTGACCCATTGGCAGCACACAGAGTAAATGGCTATTATTTAATCTGACCCATTGGCAGCACACAGAGTAAATGGCTATTATTTAATCTGACCCCTTGGCAGCACACACAGTAAATGAAGATTATTAATCTGACCCGTTGGCAGCACACACAGTAAATGAAGATTATTAATCTGACCTGTTAGCAGCACACAGAGTAAATGAAGATTATTAATCTGACCCGTTGGCAGCACACACAGTAAATGAAGATTATTAATCTGACCCGTTGGCAGCACACAGAGTAAATGAAGATTAGTAATCTGACGCTTTGGCAGCACACAGTGTAAATGAAGATTATTAATATGACCTGTTGGCAGCACACAGAGTAAATTAAGTGTTTCAATCTGACCCGTTGGCAGCACACAGAGTAAATGAAGATTATTAATATGACCCTTTGGCAGCACACAGAGTAAATAAAGATTATTAGTTTGACCTGTTGGCAGCACACAGAGTAAATGAAGATTATTTAGTCTGACCCATTGGCAGCACATAGAGTAAATGAAGATTATTAGTCTGACCCGTTGGCAGCACACAGAGTAAATGAAGATTATTAGTCTGACCCGTTGGCAGCACACAGAGTAAATGAAGATTATTAATCTGACCCGTTGGCAGCACACAGAGTAAATGAAGATTATTAATCTGACCCACTGGCAGCACACAGAGTAAATGGCTATTATTTAATCTGACCCCTTGGCAGCACACAGAGTAAATGAAGTGTTTCAATCTGACCCGTTGGCAGCACACAGAGTAAATGAAGTGTTTTAATCTGACCCGTTGGCAGCACACAGAGTAAATGAAGATTATTAGTCTGACCCGTTGGCAGCACACAGAGTAAATGAAGATTATTAATCTGACCTGTTGGCAGCACACAGAGTAAATGAAGATTATTAATCTGACCCTTTGGCAGCACACAGAGTAAATGGCTATTATTTAATCTGACCCCTTGGCAGCACACAGAGTAAATGAAGTGTTTCAATCTGACCCGTTGGCAGCACACAGAGTAAATGAAGTGTTTTAATCTGACCCGTTGGCAGCACACAGAGTAAATGAAGATTATTAATCTGACCTGTTGGCAGCACACAGAGTAAATTAAGTGTTTCAATCTGACCCGTTGGCAGCACACAGAGTAAATGAAGATTATTAATCTGACCCGTTGGCAGCACACAGAGTAAATGGCTTTTATTTAATATGACCCCTTGGCAGCGCACAGAGTAAATAAAGATTATTAGTTTGACCTGTTGGCAGCACACAGAGTAAATGAAGATTATTAATCTGACCCATTGGCAGCACACAGAGTAAATTGCTATTATTTAATCTGACCCATTGGCAGCACACAGAGTAAATGGCTATTATTTAATCTGACCCCTTGGCAGCACACAGAGTAAATTAAGTGTTTTAATCTGACCCCTTGGCAGCACACAGAGTAAATGAAGATTATTAGTCTGACCTGTTGGCAGCACACAGAGTAAATTAAGTGTTTCAATCTGACCCGTTGGCAGCACACAGAGTAAATGAAGATTATTAATCTGACCCTTTGGCAGCACACAGAGTAAATGGCTATTACTTAATCTGACCCCTTGGCAGCACACAGAGTAAATGAAGATTATTAGTCTGACCTGTTGGCAGCACACAGAGTAAATTAAGATTATTTAGTCTGACCCATTGGCAGCACACAGAGTAAATGAAGATTATTAGTCTGACCCGTTGGCAGCACACAGGGTAAATTAAGTGTTTCAATCTGACCCGTTGGCAGCACACAGAGTAAATGAACATTATTAATCTGACCCGTTGGCAGCACACAGAGTAAATGGCTATTATTTAATCTGACCCCTTGGCAGCACACAGAGTAAATTAAGTGTTTCAATCTGACCCGTTGGCAGCACACAGAGTAAATGAAGATTATTAATCTGACCCATTGGCAGCACACAGAGTAAATGGCTATTATTTAATCTGACCCCTTGGCAGCACACAGAGTAAATGAAGTGTTTCAATCTGACCCGTTGGCAGCACACAGAGTAAATGAAGTGTTTTAATCTGACCCGTTGGCAGCACACAGAGTAAATGAAGATTATTAGTCTGACCCGTTAGCAGCACACAGAGTAAATGAAGATTATTAATCTGACCTGTTGGCAGCACATAGTAAATGAAGATTATTTAGTCTGACCCGTTGGCAGCACACACAGTAAATGAAGATTATTAATCTGACCTGTTAGCAGCACACAGAGTAAATGAAGATTATTTAGTCTGACCCGTTGGCAGCACACAGAGTAAATGAAGATTAGTAATCTGACTCTTTGGCAGCACACAGTGTAAATGAAGATTATTAATATGACCCGTTGGCAGCACACAGAGTAAATGAAGATTATTAATCTGACCCATTGGCAGCACACACAGTAAATGAAGATTATTAATCTGACCCTTTGGCAGCACACAGAGTAAATGGCTATTATTTAATCTGACCCCTTGGCAGCACACAGAGTAAATGAAGATTATTAGTCTGACCTGTTGCCAGCACACAGAGTAAATGAAGATTATTTAGTCTGACCCATTGGCAGCACACAGAGTAAATGAAGATTATTAGTCTGACCTGTTGGCAGCACACAGAGTAAATGAAGATTATTAATCTGACCCGTTGGCAGCACACAGAGTAAGTGAAGTGTTTCAATCTGACCCGTTGGCAGCACACAGAGTAAATGAAGTGTTTTAATCTGACCCGTTGGCAGCACACAGAGTAAATGAAGTGTTTCAGTCTGACCCGTTGGCAGCACACAGAGTAAATGAAGTGTTTCAATCTGACCCGTTGGCAGCACACAGAGTAAATGAAGATTTAGTCTGACCCGTTGGCAGCACACAGAGTAAATGAAGATTATTAATCTGACCTGTTGGCAGCACACAGAGTAAATGAAGATTATTAATCTGACTCGTTGGCAGCACACACAGTAAATGAAGATTATTAATCTGACCCTTTGGCAGCACACAGAGTAAATGAAGATTATTAATCTGACTCATTGGCAGCACACACAGTAAATGAAGATTATTAATCTGACTCGTTGGCAGCACACACAGTAAATGAAGATTATTAATCTGACCCGTTGGCAGCACACAGAGTAAATGAAGATTATTAATCTGACCCGTTGGCAGCACACAGAGTAAATAAAGATTATTAGTCTGACCTGTTGGCAGCACACAGAGTAAATAGCTATTATTTAATCTGACCCCTTGGCAGCACACAGAGTAAATTAAGTGTTTCAATCTGACCCGTTGGCAGCACACAGAGTAAATGAAGATTATTAATCTGACCCATTGGCAGCACACAGAGTAAATGTCTATTATTTAATCTGACCCCTTGGCAGCACACAGAGTAAATGAAGTGTTTCAATCTGACCCGTTGGCAGCACACAGAGTAAATGAAGTGTTTCAATCTGACCCGTTGGCAGCACACAGAGTAAATGAAGATTATTAGTCTGACCCGTTGGCAGCACACAGAGTAAATGAAGATTATTAATCTGACCTGTTGGCAGCACACAGAGTAAATGAAGATTATTAATATGACCTGTTGGCAGCACACAGAGTAAATGAAGATTATTAGTCTGACCCGTTGGCAGCACACACAGTAAATGAAGATTATTAATCTGACCTGTTAGCAGCACACAGAGTAAATGAAGATTATTTAGTCTGACCCGTTGGCAGCACACAGAGTAAATGAAGATTAGTAATCTGACTCTTTGGCAGCACACAGTGTAAATGAAGATTATTAATATGACCCGTTGGCAGCACACAGAGTAAATGAAGATTATTAATCTGACCTGTTGGCAGCACACAGAGTAAATTAAGTGTTTCAATCTGACCCGTTGGCAGCACACAGACTAAATGAAGATTATTAATCTGACCTGTTAGCAGCACACAGAGTAAATGAAGATTATTTAGTCTGACCCGTTGGCAGCACACAGAGTAAATGAAGATTAGTAATCTGACTCTTTGGCAGCACACAGTGTAAATGAAGATTATTAATATGACCCGTTGGCAGCACACAGAGTAAATTAAGATTATTAATCTGACCTGTTGGCAGCACACAGAGTAAATTAAGTGTTTCAATCTGACCCGTTGGCAGCACACAGAGTAAATGAAGATTATTAATCTGACCCGTTGGCAGCACACAGAGTAAATGGCTTTTATTTAATCTGACCCCTTGGCAGCGCACAGAGTAAATAAAGATTATTAGTTTGACCTGTTGGCAGCACACAGAGTAAATGAAGATTATTAATCTGACCCATTGGCAGCACACAGAGTAAATGGCTATTATTTAATCTGACCCATTGGCAGCACACAGAGTAAATGGCTATTATTTAATCTGACCCCTTGGCAGCACACAGAGTAAATGAAGATTATTAATCTGACCCATTGGCAGCACACAGAGTAAATGGCTATTATTTAATCTGACCCATTGGCAGCACACAGAGTAAATGGCTATTATTTAATCTGACCCCTTGGCAGCACACACAGTAAATGAAGATTATTAATCTGACCCGTTGGCAGCACACACAGTAAATGAAGATTATTAATCTGACCTGTTAGCAGCACACAGAGTAAATGAAGATTATTAATCTGACCCGTTGGCAGCACACACAGTAAATGAAGATTATTAATCTGACCCGTTGGCAGCACACAGAGTAAATGAAGATTAGTAATCTGACGCTTTGGCAGCACACAGTGTAAATGAAGATTATTAATATGACCTGTTGGCAGCACACAGAGTAAATTAAGTGTTTCAATCTGACCCGTTGGCAGCACACAGAGTAAATGAAGATTATTAATATGACCCTTTGGCAGCACACAGAGTAAATAAAGATTATTAGTTTGACCTGTTGGCAGCACACAGAGTAAATGAAGATTATTTAGTCTGACCTATTGGCAGCACATAGAGTAAATGAAGATTATTAGTCTGACCCGTTGGCAGCACACAGAGTAAATGAAGATTATTAATCTGACCCGTTGGCAGCACACAGAGTAAATGAAGATTATTAATCTGACCCATTGGCAGCACACAGAGTAAATGGCTATTATTTAATCTGACCCCTTGGCAGCACACAGAGTAAATGAAGTGTTTCAATCTGACCCGTTGGCAGCACACAGAGTAAATGAAGTGTTTTAATCTGACCCGTTGGCAGCACACAGAGTAAATGAAGATTATTAGTCTGACCCGTTGGCAGCACACAGAGTAAATGAAGATTATTAATCTGACCTGTTGGCAGCACACAGAGTAAATGAAGATTATTAATCTGACCCTTTGGCAGCACACAGAGTAAATGGCTATTATTTAATCTGACCCCTTGGCAGCACACAGAGTAAATGAAGTGTTTCAATCTGACCCGTTGGCAGCACACAGAGTAAATGAAGTGTTTTAATCTGACCCGTTGGCAGCACACAGAGTAAATGAAGATTATTAATCTGACCTGTTGGCAGCACACAGAGTAAATTAAGTGTTTCAATCTGACCCGTTGGCAGCACACAGAGTAAATGAAGATTATTAATCTGACCCGTTGGCAGCACACAGAGTAAATGGCTTTTATTTAATCTGACCCCTTGGCAGCGCACAGAGTAAATAAAGATTATTAGTTTGACCTGTTGGCAGCACACAGAGTAAATGAAGATTATTAATCTGACCCATTGGCAGCACACAGAGTAAATTGCTATTATTTAATCTGACCCATTGGCAGCACACAGAGTAAATGGCTATTATTTAATCTGACCCCTTGGCAGCACACAGAGTAAATTAAGTGTTTTAATCTGACCCCTTGGCAGCACACAGAGTAAATGAAGATTATTAGTCTGACCTGTTGGCAGCACACAGAGTAAATTAAGTGTTTCAATCTGACCCGTTGGCAGCACACAGAGTAAATGAAGATTATTAATCTGACCCTTTGGCAGCACACAGAGTAAATGGCTATTACTTAATCTGACCCCTTGGCAGCACACAGAGTAAATGAAGATTATTAGTCTGACCTGTTGGCAGCACACAGAGTAAATGAAGATTATTTAGTCTGACCCATTGGCAGCACACAGAGTAAATGAAGATTATTAGTCTGACCCGTTGGCAGCACACAGAGTAAATTAAGTGTTTCAATCTGACCCGTTGGCAGCACACAGAGTAAATGAACATTATTAATCTGACCCGTTGGCAGCACACAGAGTAAATGGCTATTATTTAATCTGACCCCTTGGCAGCACACAGAGTAAATTAAGTGTTTCAATCTGACCCGTTGGCAGCACACAGAGTAAATGAAGATTATTAATCTGACCCATTGGCAGCACACAGAGTAAATGGCTATTATTTAATCTGACCCCTTGGCAGCACACAGAGTAAATGAAGTGTTTCAATCTGACCCGTTGGCAGCACACAGAGTAAATGAAGTGTTTTAATCTGACCCGTTGGCAGCACACAGAGTAAATGAAGATTATTAGTCTGACCCGTTAGCAGCACACAGAGTAAATGAAGATTATTAATCTGACCTGTTGGCAGCACATAGTAAATGAAGATTATTTAGTCTGACCCGTTGGCAGCACACACAGTAAATGAAGATTATTAATCTGACCTGTTAGCAGCACACAGAGTAAATGAAGATTATTTAGTCTGACCCGTTGGCAGCACACAGAGTAAATGAAGATTAGTAATCTGACTCTTTGGCAGCACACAGTGTAAATGAAGATTATTAATATGACCCGTTGGCAGCACACAGAGTAAATGAAGATTATTAATCTGACCTGTTGGCAGCACACAGAGTAAATTAAGTGTTTCAATCTGACCCGTTGGCAGCACACAGAGTAAATGAAGATTATTAATCTGACCCGTTGGCAGCACACAGAGTAAATGGCTTTTATTTAATCTGACTCCTTGGCAGCGCACAGAGTAAATAAAGATTATTAGTTTGACCTGTTGGCAGCACACAGA